>NC_092741.1:2159384-2403183 GCF_047496795.1 Chiloscyllium punctatum
CAGCCAGACTCTGAAGTCTGATAAATTGAGAACACATTTGTTATGGAATGTTATCCTTGGCTGAGAACTCTATAAAACAGTTGATAAATATAACCAGGGTGAGAAATCCTTGTCCCAGAGTCTAATCATTCACAAAACAACCACATTTCAAAGACAGCAGCACAAAACAGGATGCACAATCTCTGATTTACAGAATAATCAGACCATCAGCCTGTCCTGCCATTTCCATAACTGTGTACACAATAGTTCACACAACAACTGCAAATGGACATACAGCAATGAGGAAGAAATTGGGGTGGGGGTCCACTTCAATTGTGGGCAATGGGAGTGAATGGGAAAGGGTTTGGGTCCATTGGGATTGTGGGCAGTGGGAATGCATGGGATGGAGTTTGGATCCACTGGAATTGTGGACAGTGAGGGTGACTGGGATGGGGTTTGGATTCATTGGGAGTGAATGGGATGGGGTTTGGATCCAATGAGATTGTATGAGGTTAATGCATAGAAACAGGTTTTATCATTTGAACCCTATTGGGTTGCCTTCTGAGCTCCAGAGCATCAGATCACCTGATCCTATTTCAAATCCTCTTTCCAGTTACTCTTCATGACACACCCAATCTCATCTTTGCACGTCTCATCACACCCACCCACACCAGTTTCCTCATTTCCCCTCCCCCCCCCCCCACCTTACCCCAATTCCAACCTTCCAGCTCAGCACCGCCCTCATGACCTGTCCACCTGTCAATCTTCCTCCCACCTGTCCTGCTCCACCCTGCTCTCTGACCTATCACCTTTACCCCCACCTCCATCCACCTACTGCACATTCAGCTACCATCTCTCCAGCCCCACCCCTCTCCCCATTTATCTCTCCACCTCCGAGGGTCCCAGCCTCATTCCTGATGAAGGTTTCCGGTCCAAAATGTCGATTTTCCGGCTTCTTGGATGCTGCCTGATCTGCTGTGCTTTTCCAGCAATACACTCTCAACTCTGATCTCCAGCATTTTCAGTCCTCACTGTCTCCAAGACTTTCAAAAGCTGATTGGGTGCAGACATTCACAGGTAAAGGGACGGCTGGAAAATGGGAAGCCTTCAGAAATGAGGTGATGAGAATCAGGAGACAGTATATTCCTGTCAGGGTGAAAGGGAAGGCTGGTAGGTCTAGGGAATGCTGGATTGACTAAAGAAATGAGGTTTGGTTAAGAAAAAGAAGGAAGCATATGTCAGGTACAGACAAGAGATCGAGTGAATCCTGAGAAGAGTATAAAGAAAGTAGGAGTCTACTTAAGAGGGAAATCAGGAGGGCAAAAAGGGGACATGAGATAGCTTTGGCAAATAAGGTTACGGAAAATCCAAAGGGTTTTTTACAAATACATTAAGGACAAAAGGGCAACTGGGGAGAGAATAGGGCCCCTCAAGATCAGTAAGGGGGTCCTTTGTGTGGAGCCGCAGGAGATGGAGCAGATACTAAACAAGTATTTTGTGTCAGTGTTTACTGTGGGAAAGGATATGGAAGATATAGACTGTAGAGAAATAGATGGTGACACCTTGCAAAATGTCCAGATTACAGAGGAGGAAGTGCTGGATGTCTTGAAACGGTTAAAGGTGGATAAATCCCCAGGAACTGATCAGGTGTACCCGAGAACCCTGTGGGAAGCTAGAGAAGTGATTGCTGGGCCTCTGCTGAGATATTTGTATCATCGATAGTCACAGGTGAGGTGCCGGAAGACTGGAGGTTGGCAAACGTGGTGCCACTGTTTAAGAAGGGTGGTAAGGACAAGCCAGGGAACTATAGACCAGTGAGCCTGACGTTGGTGGTGGGCAAGTTGTTGGAGGGAATCCTGAGGGACAGGATGTACGTGTATTTGGACAGGCAAGGACTGATTAGGGATAGTCAACATGGCTTTGTGCGTGGGAAATCATGTCACATGAACTGGACTAAGTTTTCTTGAAGAAGTACCAAAGAGGATTGATGAGGGCAGAGCAGTAGATGTGATCTATATGGACTTCAGTAAGGTGTTCGACAAGGTTCCCCATGGGAGACTGGCGAGCAAGGTTAGATCTCACAGAATACAGGGAGAACTAGCCATTTGGATACAGAAGGGGGGAGGGGAGGATCAGAGTGGGGGGGGGGGGAGGATCAGAGTGTGGGGGTGGAGGGGAGGATCAGAGTGTGGGGGGGAGAGGAAGGATCAGAGTGTGGGGGGAGGGGGAGGATCAGAATGTGGGGAGGATCAGAATGTGGGGGGGGAGGGAGAGGATCAGAGTGTCAGAGTGTGGGGGGAGAGGGAAGATCAGAGTGTGGGGGGGAGGGGGAGGATCAGAGTGGGGGGGGAGGGGGAGGATCAGAGTGGGGGGGATCAGAATGTGGGGGGGAGGGGGAAGATCAGAGTGTGGGGGGGAGGAGGAGGATCAGAGTGTGGGGGGGAGGGGAAGATCAGAGTGTGGGGGGGAGGAGGAATATCAGAGTGTGGGGGGGAGGGGGAGGATCAGAGTGTGGGGGGGAGGGGGAGGATCAGAGTGTGGGGGGAGGGGGAGGATCAGAGTGTGGGGGGGAGAGGGAGGATCAGAGTGTGGGGGGGAGGGGGAGGATCAGAGTGGGGAGGGAGGGGGAGGATCAGAGTGTGGGGGGGAGGGGGAGGATCAGAGTGTGGGGGGGAGGAACAGAGTGTGTGGGGGGAGGGGGAGGATCAGAGTGGGGGGGGAGGGGACGATCAGAGTGTGGGGGGGAGGAACAGAGTGTGTGGGGGGAGGGGGAGGATCAGAGTGGGGGGGGAGGGGGAGGATCAGAGTGGGGAGGGAGGGGGAGGATCAGAGTGTGGGGGGGAGGGGGAGGATCAGAGTGTGGGGGGGAGGGGGAGGATCAGAGTGTGGGGGGAGAGGGAGGATCAGAGTGTGGGGGGGAGGGGGAGGATCAGAGTGGGGAGGGAGGGGGAGGATCAGAGTGTGGGGGGGAGGGGGAGGATCAGAGTGTGGGGGGGAGGAACAGAGTGTGTGGGGGAGGGGGAGGATCAGAGTGGGGGGGGAGGGGGACGATCAGAGTGTGGGGGGGAGGATCAGAGTTTGGGGGGAAGGTTGAGGTTCAGAGCATGGGGGAGGGGGAGGATCAGAGTGTGGGGGGGAGGAACAGAGTGTGGGGGCGAGGGGGAGGATCAGAGTGGGGGGAGGATCGGGGGGAGGGGGAGGTTCAGAGTGTGGGGGAGGTGAAGGATCAGAGTGTGTGGGGGAGGGGGCGGGGGAGGATCAGAGTGGGGGGGCGGGGAGGATCAGAGTGGGGGGGGCGGGGAGGATCAGAGTGGGGGCGCGGGGAGGATCAGAGTGTGAGGGGGAGGGGGATGATCAGAGTGTGGGGGGGAGGGGGATGATCAGAGTGTGGGGGGGGAGGGAAGGATCAGAGTGAGGGGAGGGGGAGGATCAGAGTGTGGGGGGAGAGGGAGGATCAGAGTGTGGAGGGGGGAGAAGCAGACTGTGGTGGGGAGGGGAGGATCAGAGTGTGAGGGGGGAGTGTGGGGTCATAGTGTGGGGGGGGGGAATCAGAGTGTGAGGGGGAGGAGGAGGATCAGAGTGGGGGGGTGAGGGGAGGATCAGAGTGTGGGGGGGAGGGGGAGGATCAGAGTGTGGGGGGTGGAGAGGGAGGATCAGAGTGTGTGGGGGAGGGGGAGGATCAGAGTGTGGGGGGAGGGGGAGGATCAGCGTGTGGGGGGAGGATCAGCGCGTGGGGGAGGATCAGACTGGGATTGAGGTTCACAAGGGGGAGGTGTTAGCAATTCTGGAAAATGCAAAAATAGATAGGTCCCCTGGGCCGGATGGGATTTATCCTGGGAATCTCTGGGAAGCCAGAAAGGAGATTGCTGAGCCTTTAGCTTTGATCTTTATGTTGTGGTTGTCTACAGCAATGGTGCCAGAAGACTGGAGGGTCGCAAATGCTGTTCCTTTGTTCAAGAAGGGAGTAGAGACTCCCCTGGTCATTATAGCCCAGTGAGCCTTACTTCAGTGTGGGCAAAGTTTTGGAAAGCTCTATAAGAGATAGTATTTATAATCACCTGGAGTGGAGTAATTTGATTAGGGATCATCATCCCCTTATATGATAGTAGGTGCATTATCACGGATTTAAAGGAAGTCGTGTAGATAAGATTTGACAGATTCCAATGTTATATATGTGTGCAGAAATTAATATGAAAAGTATAACTTAGATTAATGACCCATGTATTTCATCACAATGGGATTAAGAACCAGAAAAAAAAGGCATGTTTTCATTATGATGGTTCTTTTTTCTCTTAAGGTGGGAGGGGTTATGAAGTTCTGAACCGAGAACTTACAAGCACTGGTGATATGGCTAGATGTCAGTCCCAGAGTGTACTGGAAAATTGAAAATATGTAACCTTGGCTGTGAAATGGATACCTGAGTTTTGGTTGCTGTTTTGACCATTTAAATTTAACCAATCTGTTTAAATTATACCCCAGGATACTAAAATCCAATTAAGATTGAATTTATAGTTTTGCCAACACTGAACCAGTGAAACGATCCAATGTTGGGGGAATAAGAGTACGGACATTTTGAAAATTGGTCAGAAAGAGCAACTGCCTTCAAGATAGAAAAGCATGGAGAGCTAACATTTTGCTCTCCAAAAAATTAGGAAACACTCTCTATCAAAGGTACCTTTTCATAGGAAACGTGATCAGAATAAAAAGAAAGACAACACCCAGGGAGATCCTCAACTGGAAAAGGTCTTAGAAGATGACAGTGGTTATGTGGTTTTGAAATTAAGTTGATGTAATTTTACTAAAGGGTCTTATTGGAACAACATATTGTTAGAGTTGGAAGTAGATAATAAGCAGTTACGAGAAAGGGTGGGCATTGAGTTGTGAATAGTTGTTTAATGTTCACTTTTAGAGTTAATAATAATTGATGTTATTTTCTTTAAATGGTGGAATTTGGGAGTTCTCTGTCACCCATATTTTAACAGACTATGAGATGAGGTGAGCTTTCCTGGGTGTCTGATTTAATTAAGAGGGGCTCACCTCCGTGTGGTAACAATAAGGGTAAGACTAGTTCTCAGGTGAAAGGGCTAAATTGGAGGAAGACAAATTTCAGTAGGAATTAGGCATTAACAGAAGAAATGTGAATGGGCACAGCTGTTTGAGGGTAAGTCCACATCTGAGATGTGAGAGCCTTTGAAAGTCCTTGGGAAATGATGCACACAGTAGAGATGTTCCTGTTATAATAATCCAGAAGCCCAGGGTCATGTTCTAGGAATATGACTTCAAACTTCACCATGGTCACTAACTTCCTTCAGGAAAGGAAACTGCCATCCTCACTTAGTCTGTCCTCCAAGTGACTCCAGACCTACAGCAATGTGAGTGACTCTTAACTGTTGCCTGAAAGACACTGTTCAATAAGGGATTGGCAGTAAACAGCCCATGAAAAGAAGTTGGACTGATTCTTAATTGTGTCCCAGATGGTTGTTCTCAAAGCTTACCCACCACTTTGGGATAGCACGGTGGCTCAGTGGTTAACACTGCTGCCTCACAGCACCAGGGCCCCAGGTTCGAGTCCAGCCTTGGGTGACTGTCTGTGTGAAGTTTGTACATTCTCTCCGTGTCTGTGTGGGTTTCCTCCGGGTGCTCTGATTTCCTCCCACAGTCCAAAGATGTGCAGTTCAGGTGAATTGGCCATGCTAAATTGCCCATAGTATTTGCGTAGGGGAATGGGTCTGGGTGGGTTACTCTTCGGAGGGTCGGTGTGGACTTGTTGGGCCAAAGGGCCTGTTTCCATACTGTAGGGAATCTAATCTAATCTAAAAACCTGGATTAAAATGTCAACTGGGTAACATAATGCACCCAGAATTAAACATCATGTTACAAGAAAACTTGACCCAGGGATATTCTGCCAGGTATTTCTCAAACTGAACTGCTGAATCAAATGCTCAACGTAAATCAGAATGGAAACTAGTAGGTTCAGCAACTGAGTTCACGGCGGTAGTTACACGTCAAACAGCTGAAGGTGGCTTTCTGAACAGAGCAAGAAACTGTGTTAGATATTGTAACTCGCACCTTCCTACATGTAGATAGTAAATTAGTAAGGAAGCTGTTGGCCAGGAGGTTGACACAGGAACATGAGGCAGTGGAAAGGGGAATTGACAGGGCTTGCTGACAGACTGGTCAGGGACAAACCTGTGAGATCTGTCCCCTCAGGGAACATTAAAAGCTGTAGAGGATGCTTGATGTCACACAGGTAATCCAATATGAGACTGAGATGTTGCTGGTCCTCTCCCCAATTCCTTCGAACAAAGATGAATGCAGACATCTGCATGGCCCAGCCTGACAGGAAGAGAAGAGCAGACAGTGAGAAACACAGAGGCATCACATCCCACCCCACCCCAGCCCTGCCTCCCTGCTTTGATATAGTACACAAAAACACCACTCATCTAATAGTGCGGGGGGGGGGGGGGGGGGGAGCGGGGGAGGGCCCAGCAGTAAGAGAGACAACTCCAGAGTTTGTTGGCCCAGCAGGCAGTGGCAGAGGAGTATCAGCCCAGCGGCAAAAATGGTACCTAAGGACTGGCAACTTTGGTGCCGTTTGGGTGCGGTGTAGATGGCAGTGAGGCGTTGGAGGAGGGTAGGCAGTGCAGGTGTCGGTGATGGGGTGATAAGCTGGCTCAGAACTGATGGAGTCTCTAAGCTACAGGCAGTTCTTCTATAAGCTGTGCTCTTGTGCAACCCGGTGTTATCGAAAAATCATGCTTTAGAAACTGCACTTGTTGGAGTTGGAGCTGTAATCGCCTTACAGACCAACATGTTTTAAAAGTTCACACTGCAGAAACAGCGTGCCCAATTTGTCAAACGCCAATTCACGTTAACAAAAGGCATATTATAGCAGAATAACCAGTCAATCCTTCACCTTCATTCTTAAATTATTCAAAATGGCGCCAAATTACAGAGAAAAAGATAAGTTCCTCCACTGAACTTTACTGTATTCTTACTGTAAAATATAGATGGTACTAAAATCATTCATTCATTTATTCATTGTGGAGACAAAGTCCCACCTTCACATTGAGAATCCCCTCCATCATGTTGTGTGGCACTATCACCTTGCTCAATGGGACAGAGTTTGAACAGATCGAACAACTCAAGTCTAGGCGTCCATGAGGCACCATGGGCCACCAACAGCAGCAGAACAGTACTCCAGCACAACCTGTAACCTCACGGCTCAGAATAGCTTTTCGGCGGTGGTTGCAGTGGGAGGAGAGACAGTGAGGATCAGGGTGCTGATGGGAAGGGAAATTTAAAGGATAAAAACTTACCTCATACTTTGGTGGAGCGCACACTGGGCAGGAGCAGGAGCCGACACGGGACTGCTGGGTAAATGGGTTACTGCTTTACCTGAAACACTACTCGGGTAGTGTCTCCCACCCATCCTCCCCCTCTAACCAAATAAAAAAGGGTTCTGTGCGCCGGATTGGGAAGGGAACTAGTTTTCTATTAATTTTTCAGTCGTCTCATTGGGAATTTAGAACAGTGGGAATGGCGGTTAGGGCATTTGAATGTTCCTCCTGCAGAATGTGGGAGGTAAGGGTCACCACTAGTGTCCCTGCTGACTGCATCTTCAGGAAGTGCACCCAACTCCAGCTCCTCGGAAACCGCGTTAAGGAACTGGAGCTGGAGCCGGAGCCGGATGAACTTCGGATCGTTCGGGAGGCAGCGGGGGTTATTGAGAGGAGTTACAGGGAGGTAGTCACACCTCAGGTAAATGAGGGTGGTAGATGGGTTCCCATCAGGGGACGGAAAGGGAACCGGCAGGCAGTGCAGGGATCCCCTGTGGCCGTTCCCCTCAACAACAAGCATACTATTTTGGATACTGTTGGGGGAGATGACTTACCAGGGGTTAGCAAAGGAGCACAGGTCTCTGGCACAGAGTCATAGAGATGTACAACATGGAAACAGACCCTTCGGTCCAACCTGTCCATGCCAACCAGATATCCCAACCCAATCTTGTCCCACCTGCCAGAACCTGGCCCATATCCCTCCAAATCCTTCCTATTCATACACCCATCCAAACAGGACTACTTGCATGTCAAACAGCATAAACAGCAACTGCTAGACAGAGGTAAAGGATGCCACAACCAATGGGTCAGATCGAAGCTCTGCAGTCTAGCCACATCCAGTTGTGAATGATGGTGGGCAATTAAACAATTCACTCGGGAGCAAGCCACACAAATTTCCCCATCCTCACCGAAGGCCCCAGCCTCACAGACACCCTTCTTCAGTCAATTCAATTCACTCCATGTGATAGGAAGAAACGGTTGGAGACACTGGATACTGTAAAGACAATGAGTCCTGACAACATTCCTTCAATAGTACTGAAGATTTAAGCTCCACAACTTGCCACTCCCCGAGCCAAGCTGTTCCAGTACAGTTACAACACTGGTATCTACCCGACAATGTGGGACAGTGGCCAGGTATGTCCTGTATATAAAAAGCAGGACAAATCCAACTCGGCCAATTACCACCCCATCAGTCACAAATCAGTGACAGAGCAAACTCTCCGCTGGTTAGAGTCACACCTGGCACAGAGGAAGATGGTTGTGGTTGTTGGAGGGTCAGTCATCTCAGCTCCAGGACACCTCTGCAGGAGTCCCTCAGGGGAGGGTCCTAGGCCCAACCATCTTCAGCTGCTTCATCAATCACCTTCCCTCCATCCCAAGGTCAGACGTGGGGATGTCCATCAATGATTGCATACGGTTTAGCCCCATTTGCAATTCCTCGGATACTGAAGCACTCCATGTTCAAATGCGATAAGATCCCACAATCTCCAGGCTTGGTCTGATAAGTGGCAAGTAACATTTGCACCACACAATGCCAGGCAATGGCTATCACCAATAAGAGATAATCTAACCATCACCCCTTGACATTCAATGGTGTTGCCATCATTGAATACCTCACTAGCAGGACCCTGGGAGTTACCATTAACTAGAAATTGAACTGAATTTGCTATAAAAACACAGAGCCTACAAGAGCAGGTCAGAGGCTGGGAATACTGCGGTGAGTAACTCCCCTCCTAACTCCCCAAAGTCTGTCCACCATCTACAAGGTACAAGTCAGGAATGTTGATGGAATACTCCCCACTTGCCTGGATGAGGGCAGCTCCAACAACACTCAAGAACCCTGACACCATCCAGGACAAAGCAGCCACTTGATTGGTATCACATCCACAACTACTCACTCCCTCCTCCACCGATGCTCAGTAACAGCAGTATGTACTATCTCCAAGATACACTGCAGAAATTCATCAAAGATCCTTAAGGCAGCACCTCCCAAACCTACAACCACTTCCATCAAGAAGGACAAGGGCAGCAGACACACGGGAACACCACACCCTGCAAGGTCCCCTCCAAACTACACCCAATCCTGACTGGGAAATATCTCACCGTTCCTTCAGTGTCACTGGGTCAGAATCCTGGACTTCCCTCCCTCAGGGACATTGTGGGTCTACCCACAGCACACGGACTGCAGCGGGTCAGGAAGGCAGCTCACTCCCACCCTCTCAAGGGGCTACTCGGGACGGGTAATAAATGCTGGACCCACCCAGTAATGTCAGCATCACACAAATGCATAAAAAACTCGAAACATCAACGTTTACAAGTTTCACCCCTTTGATAACATTCTTTCATTTGACTATCCAAGTGAAGAACGTGACACTCCCCCACATTCAGCTTCACTCGGCTCCCTTCAAACTGTCTTTGCAAGTTGCAAATGATTCTTCCCGGTGAATGGCTGGGTTTCAGAAATAAGAGTGCTCACTGTGGGCAAACAGAGGCAAAAGTTCCCTCTCAGTTCAACCATGAGCTGAAAAAGGTGTTGCTGCCTGACCTGCTGCGCTTTTCCAGCACCACATTTTTCAGCCTCTGATCTCCAGCATCTGCAGTCCTCACTTTCTCACAGTTGATTTTAACCTACTGCAAATCCTCGTGCAAGGATGCCTTCCTTGAAGAAGCTCTCTTCCTCCCTCTACAAGGATTTCAGTGAGTTTCTCTCTCACTGCACCCCCCAGGTCATCTCCTCTGCCCATTCCTGAAGAAGGGCTTATGCCCGAAACGTCGATTCTCCTGCTCTTTGGATGCTGCCTGACCTGCTGCGCTTTTCCAGCACCACATTTTTCAGCCTCTGATCTCCAGCATCTGCAGTCCTCACTTTCTCAGTTCCACCATACCAGTCTACGCTCAGTCAGACAATGCAGACATGTGTACTAACACTGCCTGTCCAGCACACCCACTATACACTGAAACCCACAGTCATGGAGAGAGCAATGAACAGTCAGGCTGACTCACCAAAGCCTGGAATGGATTTGAGGGATGATTTCAGGCAGATCTTCTCCATTCTGAGGTAGCTATATCGGAGGAGGCAGTTCCACATGTACATCCAGTCCAAGCGTGTCCGATGATTCATGATGATCACACTGCGCTCACCAGGTACAAAGCCATCGCCAGTGATAACCACCCTCACACCAAGCACCATCTCCAGCAGAGCCTGGCAGAAACACAGCACAGTCACAAGGAGCATGCTCTGCCCAACTGGAAAGGGCAATTGGATTCAGCTCTGCTTCCAATGACTGTCACTTACCACAGGGAGGGTGAGCCAGACGGCAACGATCCGGTCAGTAATCCAACGGTACACCGAGGTGGACAGCAGCATGACAGGGAGGAACGGAGCCAACATGAAGATACTGCCAAAAAAACTGCTGAAGAACAGCAACAAGAGGATCAGGGTGCCCTTCAGGGACAACATCCTGCAAGACAAGAGCAGGACAGTCAACATCACACACACCAGAGGAAGCACACCATTCACAGAGGGCTCAATCAAACAAGGATGGTCACTGGGTGACAGGACTAGGGTGGGGAAAGGTCTGTCCCTGTATAACACTGGGGTACAGTACTGGGGTGCGGACAGGTCTGTCACTGTATAACACTGGGGTACAGTACTGGGGTGGGGACAGGTCTGTCCCTGTATAACACTGGGGTACAGTACTGGGGTGGGGACAGGTCTGTCACTGTATAACACTGGGGTACAGTACTGGGTTGGGGAAAGGTCTGTCCCTGTATAACCCTGGGGTACAGTACTGGGGTGGGGACGGGTCTGTCACTGTATAACACTGGGGTACAGTACTGGGGTGGGGACAGGTCTGTCACTGTATAACACTGGGGTACAGTACTGGGGAGGGGACAGGTCGGTCACTGTATAACACTGGGGTACAGTACTGGGGTGGGAACAGGTCTGTCCCTGTATAACACTGGGGTACAGTACTGGGGTGGGGACAGGTCTGTCACTGTATAACACTGAGGTACAGTCCTGGGGTGGGGACAGGTCGGTCACTGTATAACACTGGGGTACAGTACTGGGGTGGGGACAGGTCAGTCACTGTATAACACTGGAGTGGGGACAGGTCTGTCCCTGTATAACACTGGGGTACAGTACTGGGGTGGGGACAGGTCTGTCACTGTATAACACTGGGGTACAGTACTGGGGTGGGGACAGGTCGGTCACTGTATAACACTGGGGTACAGTACTGGGGAGGAACAGGTCTGTCACAGTATAACACTGGGGTACAGTACTGGGGTGGGGACAGGTCGGTCACTGTATAACACTGGGGTACAGTACTGGGGTGGGAACAGGTCTGTCCCTGTATAACACTGGGGTACAGTACTGGGGTGGGGACAGGTCAGTCACTGTATAACACTGAGGTACAGTACTGGGTTGGGGACAGGTCTGTCACTGTATAACACTGGGGTACAGTACTGGGGTGGGGACAGGTCTGTCACTGTATAACACTGGGGTACAGTACTGGGGTGGGGACAGGTCTGTCGCTGTATAACACTGGGGTACAGTACAGGGGTGGGGACACGTCTGTCGCTGGATAACACTGGGGTACAGTACAGGGGTGGGGACAGGTCTGTCGCTGTATAACACTGGGGTACAGTACTGGGGTGGGACAGGTCTGTCACTGTATAACACTGGGGTACAGTACTGGGGTGGGGACAGGTCTGTCACTGTATAACACTGGGGTACATCAGGTCTGTCACTGTATAACACTGGGGTACAGTACTGGGGTGGGGACAGGTCTGTCACTGGAAAACACTGGGGTACAGTACTGGGGTGGGATAGGTGTGTCACTGTATAACACTGGGGTACAGTAGTGGGGTGGGGACAGGTCGGTCCCTGTATAACACTGGGGTGGGGACAGGTCTGTCACAGTATAGCACTGGCGTACAGTACAGGGGTGGGGACAGGTCTGTCACTGTATAACACTGGGGTACAGTACTGGGGTGGGGACAAGTCTATCACTGGAGAAAACAAGGGTACAGTACTGGAGTGGGGACACGTCGGTCACTGTATAACACAGGGGTACAGTACTGGGGTGGGGACAGATCTGTCACTGTATAACACTGGGGTGGGGACAGGTCGGTCACTGTATAACACTGGGGTACAGTACTGGGGTGGGGACAGGTCTATCCCTGTATAACATTGGGGTTGGTACAGGTCTGTCACTGTATAACACTGGGGCACAGTACTGGGGTGGGGACAGGTCTGTCACTGTATACCACTGGGGTGGGATCAGGTCTGTCACTGTATAACCCTGGGGTACAGGACTGGGGGGGGGGGGGAAACAGGTCGGTCACTGTATAACACTGGGGTACAGTACTGGGGTGGGGACAGGTCTATCCCTGTATAACATTGGGGTCGGTACAGGTCTGTCACTGTATAACACTGGGATATAGTACTGGGGTGGGGACGGGTCTGTCACTGTGTAACACTGGGGGGACAGTACTAGGGTGGGGACAGGTATGTCACTGTATAACACTGGGATATAGTACTGGGGTGGGGACAGGTCTATCCCTGTATAACACTGGGGTGGGGACAGGTCTATCGCTGTATAACACTGGGGTACAGTGCTGGGGGGGGGGGGACAGGCCGGTCACTGTATAACACTGGGGTACAGTACTGGGGTGGGGAGAAGTCTGTCACTGTATAACACTGGGGTGGGGACCGGTCTGTCACTGTATAACACTGGGTTACAGTAGTGGGGTGGGGATGGGTCTGTCACAGCATAACACTGGAGTACAGTACTAGTGGGGTCAGGTCTGTCACAGTATAACACTGGGGTACGGTACTGGTGGGGACAGGTCTGTCAGTGTATAACACAGGGATACAGTACTGTGGTGGGGACAGGTCTGTCGCTATATAACACAGGGGTACAGTACTGGGGTGGGGACAGGTCTGTCACTGTATAACACCGGGGTACAGTACTGGGGTGGGATCAGGTAGGACATTGTATAACACTGGGGTTCAGTACTGGGGTGGGGACAGGTCTGTCACTGTATACCACTGCGGTACAGTACTGTTGGGGACAGGTCTGTCACTGTATAACACTGGGGTACAGTACTGCTGGGGACAGGTCTGTCACTGTATAACACTGGGGTACAGTACTGGGGTGGGGACAAGTCTGTCACTGTATACCACTGCGGTACAGTACTGTTGGAGACAGGTCTGTCACTGTATAACACTGGGGTGGGGACAGGTCTGTCACTGTATAACACTGGGGTACAGTACAGGCGGGGACAGGTCTGTCACTGTATAACACTGGGGTACAGTACTGGGGTGGGGACAGGTCTGTCACTGTATAACACTAGGGTACAGTACTGGTGGGGACAGGTCTGTCACTGTATAACACTGGGGTACAGTACTGGGGTGGGGACAGGTCGGTCACTGCATAACACTGTGGTTCAGTACTGGGGTGGGAACAGGTCTGTCCCTGTATAACACTGGGGTACAGTACTGGGGTGGGGACAGGTCTGTCACTGTGTAACACTGAGGTACAGTACTGGGGTGGGGACAGGTCGGTCACTGTATAACACTGGGGTACAGTACTGGGGTGGGGACAGGTCAGTCACTGTATAACACTGGGGTGGGGACAGGTCTGTCCCTGTATAACACTGGGGTACAGTACTGGGGTGGGGACAGGTCTGTCACTGTATAACACTGGGGTACAGTACTGGGGTGGGGACAGGTCTGTCACTGTATAACACTGGGGTACAGTACTGGGGTGGGGACAATCTGTCGCTGTATAACACTGGGGTACAGTACAGGGGTGGGGACAGGTCTGTCGCTGGATAACACTGGGGTACAGTACAGGGGTGGGGACAGGTCTGTCGCTGGATAACACTGGGGTACAGTACTGGGGTGGGGACAGGTCTGTCACTGTATAACACTGGGGTACAGTCCTGGGGTGGGACAGGTCTGTCACTGTATAACACTGGGGTACAGTACTGGGGTGGGGACAGGTCTGTCACTGTATAACACTGGGGTACATCAGGTCTGTCACTGTATAACACTGGGGTACAGTACTGGGGTGGGGACAGGTCTGTCACTGGAAAACACTGGGGTACAGTACTGGGGTGGGATAGGTGTGTCACTGTATAACACTGGGGTACAGCAGTGGGGTGGGGACAGGTCGGTCCCTGTATAACACTGGGGTACAGTACTGGGGTGGGGACAGGTCTGTCACAGTATAACACTGGCGTACAGTACAGGGGTGGGGACAGGTCTGTCACTGTATAACACTGGGGTACAGTACTGGGGTGGGGACAAGTCTATCACTGGAGAAAACAAGGGTACAGTACTGGAGTGGGGACACGTCGGTCACTGTATAACACTGGGGTACAGTACTGGGGTGGGGACAGGTCTATCCCTGTATAACATTGGGGTTGGTACAGGTCTGCCACTGTATAACACTGGGGTACAGTACTGGGGTGGGGACAAGTCTATCACTGGAGAAAACAAGGGTACAGTACTGGAGTGGGGACACGTCGGTCACTGTATAACACTGGGGTACAGTACTGGGGTGGGGACAGGTCTATCCCTGTATAACATTGGGGTTGGTACAGGTCTGTCACTGTATAACACTGGGGTACAGTACTGGGGTGGGGAGAAGTCTGTCACTGTATAACACCGGGGTGGGGACCGGTCTGTCACTGTATAACACTGGGTTACAGTAGTGGGGTGGGGATGGGTCTGTCACAGCATAACACTGGAGTACAGTACTAGTGGGGTCAGGTCTGTCACAGTATAACACTAGGGTACGGTACTGGTGGGGACAGGTCTGTCAGTGTATAACACAGGGATACAGTACTGTGGTGGGGACAGGTCTGTCGCTATATAACACAGGGGTACAGTACTGGGGTGGGGACAGGTCTGTCACTGTACCACACTGGGGTACAGTACTGGGGTGCGATCAGTTCTGTCACAGGAGAATACTGGGGTGGGGGTCAGGTCGGTCGCTGTATAACACTGGGGTACAGTACTAGGGTGGGGACAGGTCTGTCACTGTATAACACCAGGGTACAGTACAGGTCTGGGATCAGGTCGGACATTGTATAACACTGGGGTTCAGTACTGGGGTGGGGACAGGTCTGTCACTGTATACCACTGCGGAACAGTACTGTTGGGGACAGGTCTGTCACTGTATAACACTGGGGTACAGTACTGGTGGGGACAGGTCTGTCACTGTATAACACTGGGGTACAGTACTGGGGTGGGGACAAGTCTGTCACTGTATACCACTGCGGTACAGTACTGTTGGAGACAGGTCTGTCACTGTATAACACTGGGGTGGGGACAGGTCTGTCGCTATATAACACTGGGGTGGGGACAGGTCTGTCACTGTATAACACTGGGGTACAGTACAGGCGGGGACAGGTCTGTCACTGTATAACACTGGGGTACAGTACAGGCGGGGACAGGTCTGTCACTGTATAACACTGGGATATAGTACTGGGGTGGGGACAGGTCTGTCACTGTATAACACTGGGGTACAGTACTGGGGTGGGGACAGGTCAGTCACTGTATAACACTGGGGTACAGTATTAGGGTGGGGACAGGTCTGTCACTGTATAACACTGGGGTATAGTACTGGGGTGGGGACAGGTCTGTCGCTGTATACCACTGCGGTACAGTACTGGGGAGGGGACAGGTCTGTCACTGTATAACACTGGGGTACAGTACTGGGGTGGGGACAGGTCGGTCACTGCATAACACTGTGGTTCAGTACTGGGGTGGGAACAGGTCTGTCCCTGTATAACACTGGGGTACAGTACTGGGGTGGGGACAGGTCTGTCACTGTGTAACACTGAGGTACAGTACTGGGGTGGGGACAGGTCGGTCACTGTATAACACTGGGGTACAGTACTGGGGTGGGGACAGGTCAGTCACTGTATAACACTGGGGTGGGGACAGGTCTGTCCCTGTATAACACTGGGGTACAGTACTGGGGTGGGGACAGGTCTGTCACTGTATAACACTGGGGTACAGTACTGGGGTGGGGACAGGTCTGTCACTGTATAACACTGGGGTACAGTACTGGGGTGGGGACAATCTGTCGCTGTATAACACTGGGGTACAGTACAGGGTTGGGGACAGGTCTGTCGCTGGATAACACTGGGGTACAGTACAGGGGTGGGGACAGGTCTGTCGCTGGATAACACTGGGGTACAGTACTGGGGTGGGGACAGGTCTGTCACTGTATAACACTGGGGTACAGTCCTGGGGTGGGACAGGTCTGTCACTGTATAACACTGGGGTACAGTACTGGGGTGGGGACAGGTCTGTCACTGTATAACACTGGGGTACATCAGGTCTGTCACTGTATAACACTGGGGTACAGTACTGGGGTGGGGACAGGTCTGTCACTGGAAAACACTGGGGTACAGTACTGGGGTGGGATAGGTGTGTCACTGTATAACACTGGGGTACAGCAGTGGGGTGGGGACAGGTCGGTCCCTGTATAACACTGGGGTACAGTACTGGGGTGGGGACAGGTCTGTCACAGTATAACACTGGCGTACAGTACAGGGGTGGGGACAGGTCTGTCACTGTATAACACTGGGGTACAGTACTGGGGTGGGGACAAGTCTATCACTGGAGAAAACAAGGGTACAGTACTGGAGTGGGGACACGTCGGTCACTGTATAACACTGGGGTACAGTACTGGGGTGGGGACAGGTCTATCCCTGTATAACATTGGGGTTGGTACAGGTCTGCCACTGTATAACACTGGGGTACAGTACTGGGGTGGGGACAAGTCTATCACTGGAGAAAACAAGGGTACAGTACTGGGGTGGGGAGAAGTCTGTCACTGTATAACACCGGGGTGGGGACCGGTCTGTCACTGTATAACACTGGGTTACAGTAGTGGGGTGGGGATGGGTCTGTCACAGCATAACACTGGAGTACAGTACTAGTGGGGTCAGGTCTGTCACAGTATAACACTAGGGTACGGTACTGGTGGGGACAGGTCTGTCAGTGTATAACACAGGGATACAGTACTGTGGTGGGGACAGGTCTGTCGCTATATAACACAGGGGTACAGTACTGGGGTGGGGACAGGTCTGTCACTGTACCACACTGGGGTACAGTACTGGGGTGCGATCAGTTCTGTCACAGGAGAATACTGGGGTGGGGGTCAGGTCGGTCGCTGTATAACACTGGGGTACAGTACTAGGGTGGGGACAGGTCTGTCACTGTATAACACCAGGGTACAGTACAGGTCTGGGATCAGGTCGGACATTGTATAACACTGGGGTTCAGTACTGGGGTGGGGACAGGTCTGTCACTGTATACCACTGCGGAACAGTACTGTTGGGGACAGGTCTGTCACTGTATAACACTGGGGTACAGTACTGGTGGGGACAGGTCTGTCACTGTATAACACTGGGGTACAGTACTGGGGTGGGGACAAGTCTGTCACTGTATACCACTGCGGTACAGTACTGTTGGAGACA
The DNA here is from genome assembly GCF_047496795.1 of Chiloscyllium punctatum. Taxonomy (NCBI): domain Eukaryota; kingdom Metazoa; phylum Chordata; class Chondrichthyes; order Orectolobiformes; family Hemiscylliidae; genus Chiloscyllium; species Chiloscyllium punctatum. The sequence goes on from NC_092741.1 coordinate 2,177,210, forward strand.
GGTCTGTCACTGTATAACACTGGGGTGGGGACAGGTCTGTCGCTATATAACACTGGGGTGGGGACAGGTCTGTCACTGTATAACACTGGGGTACAGTACAGGCGGGGACAGGTCTGTCACTGTATAACACTGGGGTACAGTACAAGCGGGGACAGGTCTGTCACTGTATAACACTGGGATATAGTACTGGGGTGGGGACAGGTCTGTCACTGTATAACACTGGGGTACAGTACCGGGGTGGGGACAGGTCAGTCACTGTATAACACTGGGGTACAGTATTAGGGTGGGGACAGGTCTGTCACTGTATAACACTGGGGTATAGTACTGGGGTGGGGACAGGTCTGTCGCTGTATACCACTGCGGTACAGTACTGAGGAGGGGACAGGTCTGTCACTGTATAACACTGGGGTAAAGTACTGGGGTGGGGACAGGTCTGTCACTGTATAACACTGGGGTACAGTACTGGGGAGGGGACAGGTCGGTCACTGTATAACACTGGGGTACAGTACTGGGGAGGAACAGGTCTGTCACAGTATAACACTGGGGTACAGTACTGGGGTGGGGACAAGTCGGTCACTGTATAACACTGGGGTACAGTACTGGGGTGGGAACAGGTCTGTCCCTGTATAACACTGGGGTACAGTACTGGGGTGGGGACAGGTCTGTCACTGTATAACACTGAGGTACAGTACTGGGGTCGGGACAGGTCTGTCACAGTATAACACTGGGGTACAGTACTGGGGTGGGGACAGGTCGGTCACTGTATAACACTGTGGTTCAGTACTGGGGTGGGAACAGGTCTGTCCCTGTATAACACTGGGGTACAGTACTGGGGTGGGGACAGGTCTGTCACTGTGTAACACTGAGGTACAGTACTGGGGTGGGGACAGGTCGGTCACTGCATAACACTGTGGTTCAGTACTGGGGTGGGAACAGGTCTGTCCCTGTATAACACTGGGGTACAGTACTGGGGTGGGGACAGGTCTGTCACTGTGTAACACTGAGGTACAGTACTGGGGTGGGGACAGGTCGGTCACTGTATAACACTGGGGTACAGTACTGGGGTGGGGACAGGTCAGTCACTGTATAACACTGGGGTGGGGACAGGTCTGTCCCTGTATAACACTGGGGTACAGTACTGGGGTGGGGACAGGTCTGTCACTGTATAACACTGGGGTACAGTACTGGGGTGGGGACACGTCGGTCACTGTATAACACTGGGGTACAGTACTGGGGTGGGGACAGGTCTGTCACTGTATAACACTGGGGTACAGTACTGGGGTGGGGACAGGTCTATCCCTGTATAACATTGGGGTTGGTACAGGTCTGTCACTGTATAACACTGGGTTACAGTAGTGGGGTGGGGATGGGTCTGTCACAGCATAACACTGGAGTACAGTACTAGTGGGGTCAGGTCTGTCACAGTATAACACTGGGGTACGGTACTGGTGGGGACAGGTCTGTCAGTGTATAACACAGGGATACAGTACTGTGGTGGGGACAGGTCTGTCGCTATATAACACAGGGGTACAGTACTGGGGTGGGGACAGGTCTGTCACTGTACCACACTGGGGTACAGTACTGGGGTGCGATCAGTTCTGTCACAGGTGAATACTGGGGTGGGGGTCAGGTCGGTCGCTGTATAACACTGGGGTACAGTACTGGGGTGGGGACAGGTCTGTCACTGTATAACACCGGCGTACAGTACAAGTGTGGGATCAGGTCGGACATTGTATAACACTGGGGTTCAGTACTGGGGTGGGGACAGGTCTGTCACTGTATACCACTGCGGTACAGTACTGTTGGGGACAGGTCTGTCACTGTATAACACTGGGGTACAGTACTGGTGGGGATAGGTCTGTCACTGTATAACACTGGGGTACAGTACTGGGGTGGGGACAAGTCTGTCACTGTATACCACTGCGGTACAGTACTGTTGGAGACAGGTCTGTCACTGTATAACACTGGGGTGGGTACAGGTCTGTCGCTATATAATACTGGGGTGGGGACAGGTCTGTCATCGTATAACACTGGGGTACAGTACTGGGGTGGGGACAGGTCTGTCACTGTATAACACTGGGGTACAGTACTGGGGTGGGGACAGGTCTGTCGCTGTATAACACTGGGGTACAGTACTGGGGTGGGGACAGGTCTGTCGCTGGATAACACTGGGGTACAGTACAGGGGTGGGGACAGGTCTGTCGCTGGATAACACTGGGGTATAGTACTGGGGTGGGGACAGGTCTGCCACTGTATAACACTGGGGTACAGTCCTGGGGTGGGACAGGTCTGTCACTGTATAACACTGGGGTACAGTACTGGGGTGGGGACAGGTCTGTCACTGTATAACACTGGGGTACATCAGGTCTGTCACTGTATAACACTGGGGTACAGTACTGGGGTGGGGACAGGTCTGTCACTGGATAATACTGGGGTACAGTACTGGGGTGGGATAGGTGTGTCACTGTATAACACTGGGGTACAGTAGTGGGGTGGGGACAGGTCGGTCCCTGTATAACACTGGGGTGGGGACAGGTCTGTCACAGTATAACACTGGGGTACAGTACAGGCGGGGACAGGTCTGTCACTGTATAACACTGGGGTACAGTATTAGGGTGGGGACAGGTCTGTCACTGTATAACACTGGGGTATAATACTGGGGTGGGGACAGGTCTGTCATCGTATAACACTGGGGTACAGTACTGGGGTGGGGACAGGTCTGTCACTGTATAACACTGGGGTACAGTACTGGGGTGGGGACAGGTCTGTCGCTGTATAACACTGGGGTACAGTACTGGGGTGGGGACAGGTCTGTCGCTGGATAACACTGGGGTACAGTACAGGGGTGGGGACAGGTCTGTCGCTGGATAACACTGGGGTATAGTACTGGGGTGGGGACAGGTCTGCCACTGTATAACACTGGGGTACAGTCCTGGGGTGGGACAGGTCTGTCACTGTATAACACTGGGGTACAGTACTGGGGTGGGGACAGGTCTGTCACTGTATAACACTGGGGTACATCAGGTCTGTCACTGTATAACACTGGGGTACAGTACTGGGGTGGGGACAGGTCTGTCACTGGATAATACTGGGGTACAGTACTGGGGTGGGATAGGTGGGTCACTGTATAACACTGGGGTACAGTAGTGGGGTGGGGACAGGTCGGTCCCTGTATAACACTGGGGTGGGGACAGGTCTGTCACAGTATAACACTGACGTACAGTACAGGGGTGGGGACAGGTCTGTCACTGTATAACAGTGGGGTACAGTACTGGGGTGGGGACAAGTCTATCACTGGAGAAAACAAGGGTACAGTACTGGAGTGGGGACACGTCGGTCACTGTATAACACTGGGGTACAGTACTGGGGTGGGGACAGATCTGTCACTGTATAACACTGGGGTGGGGACAGGTCGGTCACTGTATAACACTGGGGTACAGTACTGGGGTGGGGACAGGTCTATCCCTGTATAACATTGGGGTTGGTACAGGTCTGTCACTGTATAACACTGGGGTACAGTACTGGGGTGGGGACAGGTCTGTCACTGTATAACACTGAGGTACAGTACTGGGGTCGGGACAGGTCTGTCACAGTATAACACTGGGGTACAGTACTGGGGTGGGGACAGGTCGGTCACTGTATAACACTGTGGTTCAGTACTGGGGTGGGAACAGGTCTGTCCCTGTATAACACTGGGGTACAGTACTGGGGTGGGGACAGGTCTGTCACTGTGTAACACTGAGGTACAGTACTGGGGTGGGGACAGGTCGGTCACTGCATAACACTGTGGTTCAGTACTGGGGTGGGAACAGGTCTGTCCCTGTATAACACTGGGGTACAGTACTGGGGTGGGGACAGGTCTGTCACTGTGTAACACTGAGGTACAGTACTGGGGTGGGGACAGGTCGGTCACTGTATAACACTGGGGTACAGTACTGGGGTGGGGACAGGTCAGTCACTGTATAACACTGGGGTGGGGACAGGTCTGTCCCTGTATAACACTGGGGTACAGTACTGGGGTGGGGACAGGTCTGTCACTGTATAACACTGGGGTACAGTACTGGGGTGGGGACACGTCGGTCACTGTATAACACTGGGGTACAGTACTGGGGTGGGGACAGGTCTGTCACTGTATAACACTGGGGTACAGTACTGGGGTGGGGACAGGTCTATCCCTGTATAACATTGGGGTTGGTACAGGTCTGTCACTGTATAACACTGGGTTACAGTAGTGGGGTGGGGATGGGTCTGTCACAGCATAACACTGGAGTACAGTACTAGTGGGGTCAGGTCTGTCACAGTATAACACTGGGGTACGGTACTGGTGGGGACAGGTCTGTCAGTGTATAACACAGGGATACAGTACTGTGGTGGGGACAGGTCTGTCGCTATATAACACAGGGGTACAGTACTGGGGTGGGGACAGGTCTGTCACTGTACCACACTGGGGTACAGTACTGGGGTGCGATCAGTTCTGTCACAGGTGAATACTGGGGTGGGGGTCAGGTCGGTCGCTGTATAACACTGGGGTACAGTACTGGGGTGGGGACAGGTCTGTCACTGTATAACACCGGCGTACAGTACAAGTGTGGGATCAGGTCGGACATTGTATAACACTGGGGTTCAGTACTGGGGTGGGGACAGGTCTGTCACTGTATACCACTGCGGTACAGTACTGTTGGGGACAGGTCTGTCACTGTATAACACTGGGGTACAGTACTGGTGGGGATAGGTCTGTCACTGTATAACACTGGGGTACAGTACTGGGGTGGGGACAAGTCTGTCACTGTATACCACTGCGGTACAGTACTGTTGGAGACAGGTCTGTCACTGTATAACACTGGGGTGGGTACAGGTCTGTCGCTATATAACACTGGGGTGGGGACAGGTCTGTCACTGTATAACACTGGGGTACAGTACAGGCGGGGACAGGTCTGTCACTGTATAACACTGGGGTACAGTATTAGGGTGGGGACAGGTCTGTCACTGTATAACACTAGGGTATAATACTGGGGTGGGGACAGGTCTGTCATCGTATAACACTGGGGTACAGTACTGGGGTGGGGACAGGTCTGTCACTGTATAACACTGGGGTACAGTACTGGGGTGGGGACAGGTCTGTCGCTGTATAACACTGGGGTACAGTACTGGGGTGGGGACAGGTCTGTCGCTGGATAACACTGGGGTACAGTACAGGGGTGGGGACAGGTCTGTCGCTGGATAACACTGGGGTATAGTACTGGGGTGGGGACAGGTCTGCCACTGTATAACACTGGGGTACAGTCCTGGGGTGGGACAGGTCTGTCACTGTATAACACTGGGGTACAGTACTGGGGTGGGGACAGGTCTGTCACTGTATAACACTGGGGTACATCAGGTCTGTCACTGTATAACACTGGGGTACAGTACTGGGGTGGGGACAGGTCTGTCACTGGATAATACTGGGGTACAGTACTGGGGTGGGATAGGTGTGTCACTGTATAACACTGGGGTACAGTAGTGGGGTGGGGACAGGTCGGTCCCTGTATAACACTGGGGTGGGGACAGGTCTGTCACAGTATAACACTGGGGTACAGTACAGGCGGGGACAGGTCTGTCACTGTATAACACTGGGGTACAGTATTAGGGTGGGGACAGGTCTGTCACTGTATAACACTGGGGTATAATACTGGGGTGGGGACAGGTCTGTCATCGTATAACACTGGGGTACAGTACTGGGGTGGGGACAGGTCTGTCACTGTATAACACTGGGGTACAGTACTGGGGTGGGGACAGGTCTGTCGCTGTATAACACTGGGGTACAGTACTGGGGTGGGGACAGGTCTGTCGCTGGATAACACTGGGGTACAGTACAGGGGTGGGGACAGGTCTGTCGCTGGATAACACTGGGGTATAGTACTGGGGTGGGGACAGGTCTGCCACTGTATAACACTGGGGTACAGTCCTGGGGTGGGACAGGTCTGTCACTGTATAACACTGGGGTACAGTACTGGGGTGGGGACAGGTCTGTCACTGTATAACACTGGGGTACATCAGGTCTGTCACTGTATAACACTGGGGTACAGTACTGGGGTGGGGACAGGTCTGTCACTGGATAATACTGGGGTACAGTACTGGGGTGGGATAGGTGGGTCACTGTATAACACTGGGGTACAGTAGTGGGGTGGGGACAGGTCGGTCCCTGTATAACACTGGGGTGGGGACAGGTCTGTCACAGTATAACACTGACGTACAGTACAGGGGTGGGGACAGGTCTGTCACTGTATAACAGTGGGGTACAGTACTGGGGTGGGGACAAGTCTATCACTGGAGAAAACAAGGGTACAGTACTGGAGTGGGGACACGTCGGTCACTGTATAACACTGGGGTACAGTACTGGGGTGGGGACAGATCTGTCACTGTATAACACTGGGGTGGGGACAGGTCGGTCACTGTATAACACTGGGGTACAGTACTGGGGTGGGGACAGGTCTATCCCTGTATAACATTGGGGTTGGTACAGGTCTGTCACTGTATAACACTGGGGTACAGTACTGGGGTGGGGACAGGTCTGTCACTGTATACCACTGGGGTGGGATCAGGTCTGTCACTGTATAACCCTGGGGTACAGGACTGGGGGGGGTGGGGAAACAGGTCGGTCACTGTATAACACTGGGGTATAGTACTGGGGTGGGGACAGGTCTATCCCTGTATAACATTGGGGTCGGTACAGGTCTGTCACTGTATAACACTGGGATATAGTACTGGGGTGGGGACGGGTCTGTCACTGTGTAACACTGGGGGGACAGTACTAGGGTGGGGACACATATGTCACTGTATAACACTGGGATATAGTACTGGGGTGGGGACAGGTCTGTCCCTGTATAACACTGGGGTGGGGACAGGTCTATCGCTGTATAACACTGGGGTACAGTGCTTGGGGGGGGGACAGGTCGGTCACTGTATAACACTGGGGTACAGTACTGGGGTGGGGAGAAGTCTGTCACTGTATAACACTGGGGTGGGGACCGGTCTGTCACTGTATAACACTGGGTTACAGTAGTGGGGTGGGGATGGGTCTGTCACAGTATAACACTGGAGTACAGTGCTAGTGGGGTCAGGTCTGTCACAGTATAACACTGGGGTACGGTACTGGTGGGGACAGGTCTGTCAGTGTATAACACAGGGATACAGTACTGTGGTGGGGACAGGTCTGTCGCTATATAACACAGGGATACAGTACTGGGGTGGGGACAGGTCTGTCACTGTACCACACTGGGGTACAGTACTGGGGTGCGATCAGTTCTGTCACAGGAGAACACTGGGGTGGGGGTCAGGTCGGTCGCTGTATAACACTGGGGTACAGTACTGGGGTGGGGACAGGTCTGTCACTGTATAACACCGGGGTACAGTACAGGTGTGGGATCAGGTCGGACATTGTATAACACTGGGGTTCAGTACTGGGGTGGGGACAGGTCTGTCACTGTATACCACTGCGGTACAGTACTGTTGGGGACAGGTCTGTCACTGTATAACACTGGGGTACAGTACTGGTGGGGACAGGTCTGTCACTGTATAACACTGGGGTACAGTACTGGGGTGGGGACAAGTCTGTCACTGTATACCACTGCGGTACAGTACTGTTGGAGACAGGTCTGTCACTGTATAACACTGGGGTGGGGACAGGTCTGTCGCTATATAACACTGGGGTGGGGACAGGTCAGTCACTGTATAACACTGGGGTACAGTACAGGCGGGGACAGGTCTGTCACTGTATAACACTGGGGTACAGTACTGGGGTGGGGACAGGTCTGTCACTGTATAACACTAGGGTACAGTACTGGTGGGGACAGGTCTGTCACTGTATAACACTGGGGTACAGTACTGGGGTGGGGACAGGTCTGTCACTGTATAACACTGGGGTACAGTACTGGGGTAGGACAGGTCTGTCACTGTATAACACTGGGGTGGGAACAGGTCTGTCACTGTATAAGACTGGGGTACAGTACTGGGGTGGGGACAGGTCTGTCACTGTATAATACTGGGGTACAGTACTGGGGTGGGGACAGGTCTGTCACTGTATAATACTGGGGTACAGTACTGGTGGGGACAGGTCTGTCACTGTATAACACTGGGGTACAGTACTGGGGTGGGGACAGGTCTGTCACTGTATAAGACTGGGGTACAGTACTGGGGTGGGGACAGGTCTGTCACTGTATAACACTGGGGTGGGGACAGGTCTGTCACTGTATAACACTGGGGTACAGTACTGGGGTGGGGACAGGTCTGTCACTGTATAACACTGGGGTACAGTACTGGGGTGGGGACAGGTCGGTCACTGTATAACACTGGGGTACAGTACTGGGGTGGGAACAGGTCTGTCCCTGTATAACACTGGGGTACAGTACTGGGGTGGGGACAGGTCTGTCACTGTATAACACTGAGGTACAGTACTGGGGTGGGGACAGGTCGGTCACTGTATAACACTGGGGTACAGTACTGGGGTGGGGACAGGTCAGTCACTGTATAACACTGGAGTGGGGACAGGTCTGTCCCTGTATAACACTGGGGTACAGTACTGGGGTGGGGACAGGTCTGTCACTGTATAACACTGGGGTAAAGTACTGGGGTGGGGACAGGTCTGTCACTGTATAACACTGGGGTACAGTACTGGGGTGGGGACAGGTCGGTCACTGTATAACACTGGGGTACAGTACTGGGGAGGAACAGGTCTGTCACAGTATAACACTGGGGTACAGTACTGGGGTGGGGACAGGTCGGTCACTGTATAACACTGGGGTACAGTACTGGGGTGGGGACAGGTCTGTCACTGTATAACACTGGGGTACATCAGGTCTGTCACTGTATAACACTGGGGTACAGTACTGGGGTGGGGACAGGTCTGTCACTGGATAATACTGGGGTACAGTACTGGGGTGGGATAGGTGGGTCACTGTATAACACTGGGGTACAGTAGTGGGGTGGGGACAGGTCGGTCCCTGTATAACACTGGGGTGGGGACAGGTCTGTCACAGTATAACACTGACGTACAGTACAGGGGTGGGGACAGGTCTGTCACTGTATAACAGTGGGGTACAGTACTGGGGTGGGGACAAGTCTATCACTGGAGAAAACAAGGGTACAGTACTGGAGTGGGGACACGTCGGTCACTGTATAACACTGGGGTACAGTACTGGGGTGGGGACAGATCTGTCACTGTATACCACTGGGGTGGGATCAGGTCTGTCACTGTATAACCCTGGGGTACAGGACTGGGGGGGGTGGGGAAACAGGTCGGTCACTGTATAACACTGGGGTATAGTACTGGGGTGGGGACAGGTCTATCCCTGTATAACATTGGGGTCGGTACAGGTCTGTCACTGTATAACACTGGGATATAGTACTGGGGTGGGGACGGGTCTGTCACTGTGTAACACTGGGGGGACAGTACTAGGGTGGGGACACATATGTCACTGTATAACACTGGGATATAGTACTGGGGTGGGGACAGGTCTGTCCCTGTATAACACTGGGGTGGGGACAGGTCTATCGCTGTATAACACTGGGGTACAGTGCTTGGGGGGGGGACAGGTCGGTCACTGTATAACACTGGGGTACAGTACTGGGGTGGGGAGAAGTCTGTCACTGTATAACACTGGGGTGGGGACCGGTCTGTCACTGTATAACACTGGGTTACAGTAGTGGGGTGGGGATGGGTCTGTCACAGTATAACACTGGAGTACAGTGCTAGTGGGGTCAGGTCTGTCACAGTATAACACTGGGGTACGGTACTGGTGGGGACAGGTCTGTCAGTGTATAACACAGGGATACAGTACTGTGGTGGGGACAGGTCTGTCGCTATATAACACAGGGATACAGTACTGGGGTGGGGACAGGTCTGTCACTGTACCACACTGGGGTACAGTACTGGGGTGCGATCAGTTCTGTCACAGGAGAACACTGGGGTGGGGGTCAGGTCGGTCGCTGTATAACACTGGGGTACAGTACTGGGGTGGGGACAGGTCTGTCACTGTATAACACCGGGGTACAGTACAGGTGTGGGATCAGGTCGGACATTGTATAACACTGGGGTTCAGTACTGGGGTGGGGACAGGTCTGTCACTGTATACCACTGCGGTACAGTACTGTTGGGGACAGGTCTGTCACTGTATAACACTGGGGTACAGTACTGGTGGGGACAGGTCTGTCACTGTATAACACTGGGGTACAGTACTGGGGTGGGGACAAGTCTGTCACTGTATACCACTGCGGTACAGTACTGTTGGAGACAGGTCTGTCACTGTATAACACTGGGGTGGGGACAGGTCTGTCGCTATATAACACTGGGGTGGGGACAGGTCAGTCACTGTATAACACTGGGGTACAGTACAGGCGGGGACAGGTCTGTCACTGTATAACACTGGGGTACAGTACTGGGGTGGGGACAGGTCTGTCACTGTATAACACTAGGGTACAGTACTGGTGGGGACAGGTCTGTCACTGTATAACACTGGGGTACAGTACTGGGGTGGGGACAGGTCTGTCACTGTATAACACTGGGGTACAGTACTGGGGTAGGACAGGTCTGTCACTGTATAACACTGGGGTGGGAACAGGTCTGTCACTGTATAAGACTGGGGTACAGTACTGGGGTGGGGACAGGTCTGTCACTGTATAATACTGGGGTACAGTACTGGGGTGGGGACAGGTCTGTCACTGTATAATACTGGGGTACAGTACTGGTGGGGACAGGTCTGTCACTGTATAACACTGGGGTACAGTACTGGGGTGGGGACAGGTCTGTCACTGTATAAGACTGGGGTACAGTACTGGGGTGGGGACAGGTCTGTCACTGTATAACACTGGGGTGGGGACAGGTCTGTCACTGTATAACACTGGGGTACAGTACTGGGGTGGGGACAGGTCTGTCACTGTATAACACTGGGGTACAGTACTGGGGTGGGGACAGGTCGGTCACTGTATAACACTGGGGTACAGTACTGGGGTGGGAACAGGTCTGTCCCTGTATAACACTGGAGTACAGTACTGGGGTGGGGACAGGTCTGTCACTGTATAACACTGAGGTACAGTACTGGGGTGGGGACAGGTCGGTCACTGTATAACACTGGGGTACAGTACTGGGGTGGGGACAGGTCAGTCACTGTATAACACTGGAGTGGGGACAGGTCTGTCCCTGTATAACACTGGGGTACAGTACTGGGGTGGGGACAGGTCTGTCACTGTATAACACTGGGGTAAAGTACTGGGGTGGGGACAGGTCTGTCACTGTATAACACTGGGGTACAGTACTGGGGTGGGGACAGGTCGGTCACTGTATAACACTGGGGTACAGTACTGGGGAGGAACAGGTCTGTCACAGTATAACACTGGGGTACAGTACTGGGGTGGGGACAGGTCGGTCACTGTATAACACTGGGGTACAGTACTGGGGTGGGAACAGGTCTGTCTCTGTATAACACTGGGGTACAGTACTGGGGTGGGGACAGGTCTGTCACTGTATAACACTGAGGTACAGTACTGGGGTCGGGACAGGTCTGTCACAGTATAACACTGGGGTACAGTACTGGGGTGGGGACAGGTCGGTCACTGCATAACACTGTGGTTCAGTACTGGGGTGGGAACAGGTCTGTCCCTGTATAACACTGGGGTACAGTACTGGGGTGGGGACAGGTCTGTCACTGTATAACACTGAGGTACAGTACTGGGGTGGGGACAGGTCGGTCACTGTATAACACTGGGGTACAGTACTGGGGTGGGGACAGGTCAGTCACTGTATAACACTGGGGTGGGGACAGGTCTGTCCCTGTATAACACTGGGGTACAGTACTGGGGTGGGGACAGGTCTGTCACTGTATAACACTGGGGTACAGTACTGGGGTGGGGACAGGTCTGTCACTGTATAACACTGGGGTACAGTACTGGGGTGGGGACAGGTCTGTCACTGTATAACACTGGGGTACAGTACTGGGGTGGGGACAATCTGTCGCTGTATAACACTGGGGTACAGTACAGTGGTGGGGACAGGTCTGTCGCTGGATAACACTGGGGTACAGTACAGGGGTGGGGACAGGTCTGTCGCTGGATAACACTGGGGTACAGTACTGGGGTGGGGACAGGTCTGTCACTGTATAACACTGGGGTACAGTCCTGGGGTGGGACAGGTCTGTCACTGTATAACACTGGGGTACAGTACTGGGGTGGGGACAGGTCTGTCACTGGAAAACACTGGGGTACAGTACTGGGGTGTGATAGGTGTGTCACTGTATAACACTGGTGTACAGTAGTGGGGTGGGGACAGGTCGGTCCCTGTATAACACTGGGGTGGGGACAGGTCTGTCACAGTATAACACTGGCGTACAGAACAGGGGTGGGGTCAGGTCTGTCACTGTATAACACTGGGGTAGAGTACTGGGGTGGGGACAAGTCTATCACTGGAGAAAACAAGGGTACAGTACTGGAGTGGGGACACGTCGGTCACTGTATAACACTGGGGTACAGTACTGGGGTGGGGACAGATCTGTCACTGTATAACACTGGGGTACAGTACTGGGGTGGGGACAGGTCTATCCCTGTATAACATTGGGGTCGGTACAGGTCTGTCACTGTATAACACTGGGATATAGTACTGGGGTGGGGACGGGTCTGTCACTGTGTAACACTGGGGGGACAGTACTAGGGTGGGGACAGGTATGTCACTGTATAACACTGGGATATAGTACTGGGGTGGGGACAGGTCTGTCCCTGTATAACACTGGGGTGGGGACAGGTCTATCGCTGTATAACACTGGGTTACAGTGCTTGGGGGGGGGGGGACAGGTCGGTCACTGTATAACACTGGGGTACAGTACTGGGGTGGGGACAGGTCTGTCACTGTATAACACTGGGGTACAGTACTGGGGTGGGGACAGGTCTGTCACTGTATAACACTGGGGTACAGTACTGGGGTGGGGACAGGTCTGTCACTGTATAACACTGGGGTACAGTACTGGGGTGGGGACAGGTCTGTCACTGTATAACACTGGGGTACAGTACTGGGGTGGGGACAGGTCTGTCACTGTATAACACTGGGGTACAGTACTGGGGTGGGGACAGGTCTGTCACTGTATAACACTGGGGTACAGTACTGGGGTGGGGACAGGTCGGTCACTGCATAACACTGTGGTTCAGTACTGGGGTGGGAACAGGTCTGTCCCTGTATAACACTGAGGTACAGTACTGGGGTGGGGACAGGTCTGTCACTGTGTAACACTGAAATACAGTACTGGGGTGGGGACAGGTCGGTCACTGTATAACACTGGGGTACAGTACTGGGGTGGGGACAGGTCAGTCACTGTATAACACTGGGGTGGGGACAGGTCAGTCACTGTATAACACTGGGGTGGGGACAGGTCGGTCACTGTATAACACTGGGGTACAGTACTGGGATGGGAACAGGTCTGTCCCTGTATAACACTGGGGTACAGTACTGGGGTGGGGACAGGTCTGTCACTGTATAAGACTGGGGTACAGTACTGGGGTGGGGACAGGTCTGTCACTGTATAACACTGGGGTACAGTACTGGGGTGGGGACAGGTCTGTCACTGTATAAGACTGGGGTACAGTACTGGGGTGGGGACAGGTCTGTCACTGTATAACACTGGGGTGGGGACAGGTCTGTCACTGTATAACACTGGGGTACAGTACTGGGGTGGGGACAGGTCTGTCACTGTATAACACTGGGGTACAGTACTGGGGTGGGGACAGGTCGGTCACTGTATAACACTGGGGTACAGTACTGGGGTGGGAACAGGTCTGTCCCTGTATAACACTGGGGTACAGTACTGGGGTGGGGACAGGTCTGTCACTGTATAACACTGAGGTACAGTACTGGGGTGGGGACAGGTCGGTCACTGTATAACACTGGGGTACAGTACTGGGGTGGGGACAGGTCAGTCACTGTATAACACTGGAGTGGGGACAGGTCTGTCCCTGTATAACACTGGGGTACAGTACTGGGGTGGGGACAGGTCTGTCACTGTATAACACTGGGGTAAAGTACTGGGGTGGGGACAGGTCTGTCACTGTATAACACTGGGGTACAGTACTGGGGTGGGGACAGGTCGGTCACTGTATAACACTGGGGTACAGTACTGGGGAGGAACAGGTCTGTCACAGTATAACACTGGGGTACAGTACTGGGGTGGGGACAGGTCGGTCACTGTATAACACTGGGGTACAGTACTGGGGTGGGAACAGGTCTGTCCCTGTATAACACTGGGGTACAGTACTGGGGTGGGGACAGGTCTGTCTCTGTATAACACTGAGGTACAGTACTGGGGTCGGGACAGGTCTGTCACAGTATAACACTGGGGTACAGTACTGGGGTGGAGACAGGTCGGTCACTGCATAACACTGTGGTTCAGTACTGGGGTGGGAACAGGTCTGTCCCTGTATAACACTGGGGTACAGTACTGGGATGGGGACAGGTCTGTCACTGTGTAACACTGAGGTACAGTACTGGGGTGGGGACAGGTCGGTCACTGTATAACACTGGGGTACAGTACTGGGGTGGGGACAGGTCAGTCACTGTATAACACTGGGGTGGGGACAGGTCTGTCCCTGTATAACACTGAGGTACAGTACTGGGGTGGGGACAGGTCTGTCACTGTGTAACACTGAAATACAGTACTGGGGTGGGGACAGGTCGGTCACTGTATAACACTGGGGTACAGTACTGGGGTGGGGACAGGTCAGTCACTGTATAACACTGGGGTGGGGACAGGTCAGTCACTGTATAACACTGGGGTGGGGACAGGTCGGTCACTGTATAACACTGGGGTACAGTACTGGGATGGGAACAGGTCTGTCCCTGTATAACACTGGGGTACAGTACTGGGGTGGGGACAGGTCTGTCACTGTATAAGACTGGGGTACAGTACTGGGGTGGGGACAGGTCTGTCACTGTATAACACTGGGGTACAGTACTGGGGTGGGGACAGGTCTGTCACTGTATAAGACTGGGGTACAGTACTGGGGTGGGGACAGGTCTGTCACTGTATAACACTGGGGTGGGGACAGGTCTGTCACTGTATAACACTGGGGTACAGTACTGGGGTGGGGACAGGTCTGTCACTGTATAACACTGGGGTACAGTACTGGGGTGGGGACAGGTCGGTCACTGTATAACACTGGGGTACAGTACTGGGGTGGGAACAGGTCTGTCCCTGTATAACACTGGGGTACAGTACTGGGGTGGGGACAGGTCTGTCACTGTATAACACTGAGGTACAGTACTGGGGTGGGGACAGGTCGGTCACTGTATAACACTGGGGTACAGTACTGGGGTGGGGACAGGTCAGTCACTGTATAACACTGGAGTGGGGACAGGTCTGTCCCTGTATAACACTGGGGTACAGTACTGGGGTGGGGACAGGTCTGTCACTGTATAACACTGGGGTAAAGTACTGGGGTGGGGACAGGTCTGTCACTGTATAACACTGGGGTACAGTACTGGGGTGGGGACAGGTCGGTCACTGTATAACACTGGGGTACAGTACTGGGGAGGAACAGGTCTGTCACAGTATAACACTGGGGTACAGTACTGGGGTGGGGACAGGTCGGTCACTGTATAACACTGGGGTACAGTACTGGGGTGGGAACAGGTCTGTCCCTGTATAACACTGGGGTACAGTACTGGGGTGGGGACAGGTCTGTCACTGTATAACACTGAGGTACAGTACTGGGGTCGGGACAGGTCTGTCACAGTATAACACTGGGGTACAGTACTGGGGTGGAGACAGGTCGGTCACTGCATAACACTGTGGTTCAGTACTGGGGTGGGAACAGGTCTGTCCCTGTATAACACTGGGGTACAGTACTGGGGTGGGGACAGGTCTGTCACTGTGTAACACTGAGGTACAGTACTGGGGTGGGGACAGGTCGGTCACTGTATAACACTGGGGTACAGTACTGGGGTGGGGACAGGTCAGTCACTGTATAACACTGGGGTGGGGACAGGTCTGTCCCTGTATAACACTGGGGTACAGTACTGGGGTGGGGACAGGTCTGTCACTGTATAACACTGGGGTACAGTACTGGGGTGGGGACAGGTCTGTCACTGTATAACACTGGGGTACAGTACTGGGGTGGGGACAGGTCTGTCACTGTATAACACTGGGGTACAGTACTGGGGTGGGGACAATCTGTCGCTGTATAACACTGGGGTACAGTACAGGGGTGGGGACAGGTCTGTCGCTGGATAACACTGGGGTACAGTACAGGGGTGGGGACAGGTCTGTCGCTGGATAACACTGGGGTACAGTACTGGGGTGGGGACAGGTCTGTCACTGTATAACACTGGGGTACAGTCCTGGGGTGGGACAGGTCTGTCACTGTATAACACTGGGGTACAGGTCTGTCACTGTATAACACTGGGGTACATCAGGTCTGTCACTGTATAACACTGGGGTACAGTACTGGGGTGGGGACAGGTCTGTCACTGGAAAACACTGGGGTACAGTACTGGGGTGGGATAGGTGTGTCACTGTATAACACTGGGGTACAGTAGTGGGGTGGGGACAGGTCGGTCCCTGTATAACACTGGGGTGGGGACAGGTCTGTCACAGTATAACACTGGCGTACAGTACAGGGGTGGGGACAGGTCTGTCACTGTATAACACTGGGGTAGAGAACTGGGGTGGGGACAAGTCTATCACTGGAGAAAACAAGGGTACAGTACTGGAGTGGGGACACGTCGGTCACTGTATAACACTGGGGTACAGTACTGGGGTGGGGACAGATCTGTCACTGTATAACACTGGGGTGGGGACAGGTCGGTCACTGTATAACACTGGGGTACAGTACTGGGGTGGGGACAGGTCTATCCCTGTATAACATTGGGGTCGGTACAGGTCTGTCACTGTATAACACTGGGATATAGTACTGGGGTGGGGACGGGTCTGTCACTGTGTAACACTGGGGGGACAGTACTAGGGTGGGGACACATATGTCACTGTATAACACTGGGATATAGTACTGGGGTGGGGACAGGTCTGTCCCTGTATAACACTGGGGTGGGGACAGGTCTATCGCTGTATAACACTGGGGTACAGTGCTTGGGGGGGGGGGGGACAGGTCGGTCACTGTATAACACTGGGGTACAGTACTGGGGTGGGGACAGGTCTGTCACTGTATAACACTGGGGTACAGTACTGGGGTGGGGACAGGTCTGTCACTGTATAACACTGGGGTACAGTACTGGGGTCGGGACAGGTCTGTCACTGTATAACACTGGGGTACAGTACTGGGGTGGGGACAGGTCTGTCACTGTATAACACCGGGGTACAGTACAGGTGTGGGATCAGGTCGGACATTGTATAACACTGGGGTTCAGTACTGGGGTGGGGACAGGTCTGTCACTGTATACCACTGCGGTACAGTACTGTTGGGGACAGGTCTGTCACTGTATAACACTGGGGTACAGTACTGGTGGGGACAGGTCTGTCACTGTATAACACTGGGGTACAGTACTGGGGTGGGGACAGGTCAGTCACTATATAACACTGGGGTGGGGACAGGTCAGTCACTGTATAACACTGGGGTGGGGACAGGTCGGTCACTGTATAACACTGGGGTACAGTACTGGGGTGGGAACAGGTCTGTCCCTGTATAACACTGGGGTACAGTACTGGGGTGGGGACAGGTCTGTCACTGTATAACACTGAGGTACAGTACTGGGGTGGGGACAGGTCGGTCACTGTATAACACTGGGGTACAGTACTGGGGTGGGGACAGGTCAGTCACTGGATAACACTGGAGTGGGGACAGGTCTGTCCCTGTATAACACTGTGGTTCAGTACTGGGGTGGGAACAGGTCTGTCCCTGTATAACACTGGGGTACAGTACTGGGGTGGGGACAGGTCGGTCACTGCATAACACTGTCGTTCAGTACTGGGGTGGGAACAGGTCTGTCCCTGTATAACACTGAGGTACAGTACTGGGGTGGGGACAGGTCTGTCACTGTATAACACTGGGGTACAGTACTGGGGTGGGGACAGGTCAGTCACTGTATAACACTGGGGTGGGGACAGGTCAGTCACTGTATAACACTGGGGTGGGGACAGGTCGGTCACTGTATAACACTGGGGTACAGTACTGGGGTGGGAACAGGTCTGTCCCTGTATAACACTGGGGTACAGTACTGGGGTGGGGACAGGTCTGTCACTGTATAACACTGGGGTACAGTACTGGGGTGGGGACAGGTCTGTCACTGTATAACACTGGGGTACAGTACTGGGGAGGAACAGGTCTGTCACAGTATAACACTGGGGTACAGTACTGGGGTGGGGACAGGTCGGTCACTGTATAACACTGGGGTACAGTACTGGGGTGGGAACAGGTCTGTCCCTGTATAACACTGGGGTACAGTACTGGGGTGGGGACAGGTCTGTCACTGTATAACACTGAGGTACAGTACTGGGGTCGGGACAGGTCTGTCACAGTATAACACTGGGGTACAGTACTGGGGTGGGTCAGGTCGGTCACTGCATAACACTGTGGTTCAGTACTGGGGTGGGAACAGGTCTGTCCCTGTATAACACTGGGGTACAGTACTGGGGTGGGGACAGGTCTGTCACTGTGTAACACTGAGGTACAGTACTGGGGTGGGGACAGGTCGGTCACTGTATAACACTGGGGTACAGTACTGGGGTGGGGACAGGTCAGTCACTGTATAACACTGGGGTGGGGACAGGTCTGTCCCTGTATAACACTGGGGTACAGTACTGGGGTGGGGACAGGTCTGTCACTGTATAACACTGGGGTACAGTACTGGGGTGGGGACAGGTCTGTCACTGTATAACACTGGGGTACAGTACTGGGGTGGGGACAGGTCTGTCACTGTATAACACTGGGGTACAGTACTGGGGTGGGGGCAATCTGTCGCTGTATAACACTGGGGTACAGTACAGGGGTGGGGACAGGTCTGTCGCTGGATAACACTGGGGTACAGTACAGGGGTGGGGACAGGTCTGTCGCTGGATAACACTGGGGTACAGTACAGGGGTGGGGACAGGTCTGTCGCTGGATAACACTGGGGTACAGTACAGGGGTGGGGACAGGTCTGTCGCTGGATAACACTGGGGTACAGTACTGGGGTGGGGACAGGTCTGTCACTGTATAACACTGGGGTACAGTCCTGGGGTGGGACAGGTCTGTCACTGTATAACACTGGGGTACAGTACTGGGGTGGGGACAGGTCTGTCACTGTATAACACTGGGGTACATCAGGTCTGTCACTGTATAACACTGGGGTACAGTACTGGGGTGGGGACAGGTCTGTCACTGGAAAACACTGGGGTACAGTACTGGGGTGGGATAGGTGTGTCACTGTATAACACTGGGGTACAGTAGTGGGGTGGGGACAGGTCGGTCCCTGTATAACACTGGGGTGGGGACAGGTCTGTCACAGTATAACACTGGCGTACAGTACAGGGGTGGGGACAGGTCTGTCACTGTATAACACTGGGGTACAGTACTGGGGTGGGGACAAGTCTATCACTGGAGAAAACAAGGGTACAGTACTGGAGTGGGGACACGTCGGTCACTGTATAACACTGGGGTACAGTACTGGGGTGGGGACAGATCTGTCACTGTATAACACTGGGGTGGGGACAGGTCGGTCACTGTATAACACTGGGGTACAGTACTGGGGTTGGTACAGGTCTGTCACTGTATAACACTGGGATATAGTACTGGGGTGGGGACGGGTCTGTCACTGTGTAACACTGGGGGGACAGTACTAGGGTGGGGACAGGTATGTCACTGTATAACACTGGGATATAGTACTGGGGTGGGGACAGGTCTGTCCCTGTATAACACTGGGGTGGGGACAGGTCTATCGCTGTATAACACTGGGGTACAGTGCTTGGGGGGGGGGAAACAGGTCGGTCACTGTATAACACTGGGGTACAGTACTGGGGTGGGGAGAAGTCTGTCACGGTATAACACTGGGGTGGGGACCGGTCTGTCACTGTATAACACTGGGTTACAGTAGTGGGGTGGGGATGGGTCTGTCACAGCATAACACTGGAGTACAGTACTAGTGGGGTCAGGTCTGTCACAGTATAACACTGGGGTACGGTACTGGTGGGGACAGGTCTGTCAGTGTATAACACAGGGATACAGTACTGTGGTGGGGACAGGTCTGTCGCTATATAACACAGGGGTACAGTACTGGGGTGGGGACAGGTCTGTCACTGTACCACACTGGGGTACAGTACTGGGGTGCGATCAGTTCTGTCACAGGAGAATACTGGGGTGGGGGTCAGGTCGGTCGCTGTATAACACTGGGGTACAGTACTGGGGTGGGGACAGGTCTGTCACTGTATGACACCGGGGTACAGTACAGGTGTGGGATCAGGTCTGTCACTGTATACCACTGCGGTACAGTACTGTTGGGGACAGGTCTGTCACTGTATAACACTGGGGTACAGTAATGGTGGGGACAGGTCTGTCACTGTATAACACTGGGGTACAGTACTGGGGTGGGGACAAGTCTGTCACTGTATACCACTGCGGTACAGTACTGTTGGAGACAGGTCTGTCACTGTATAACACTGGGGTGGGGACAGGTCTGTCGCTATATAACACTGGGGTGGGGACAGGTCTGTCACTGTATAACACTGGGGTACAGTACTGTGGCGGGGACAGGTCTGTCACTGTATAACACTGGGATATAGTACTGGGGTGGGCACAGGTCTGTCACTGTATAACACTGGGGTACAGTATTAGGGTGGGGACAGGTCTGTCGCTGTATACCACTGCGGTACAGTACTGGTGGGGACAGGTCTGTCACTGTATAACACTGGGGTACAGTACTGGGGTGGGGACAGGTCTGTCACTGTATAACACTGGGGTACAGTACTGGGGTGGGGACAGGTCTGTCACTGTATAACACTGGGGTAAAGTACTGGGGTGGGGACAGGTCTGTCACTGTATAACACTGGGGTACAGTACTGGGGTGGGGACAGGTCGGTCACTGTATAACACTGGGGTACAGTACTGGGGAGGAACAGGTCTGTCACAGTATAACACTGGGGTACAGTACTGGGGAGGAACAGGTCTGTCACAGTATAACACTGGGGTACAGTACTGGGGTGGGGACAGGTCGGTCACTGTATAACACTGGGGTACAGTACTGGGGTGGGAACAGGTCTGTCACTGTATAACACTGAGGTACAGTACTGGGGTCGGGACAGGTCTGTCACTGTATAACACTGAGGTACAGTACTGGGGTCGGGACAGGTCTGTCACAGTATAACACTGGGGTACAGTACTGGGGTGGGGACAGGTCGGTCACTGTATAACACTGTGGTACAGTACTGGGGTGGGAACAGGTCTGTCCCTGTATAACACTGGGGTACAGTACTGGGGTGGGGACAGGTCTGTCACTGTGTAACACTGAGGTACAGTACTGGGGTGGGGACAGGTCAGTCACTGTATAACACTGGGGTGGGGACAGGTCTGTCCCTGTATAACACTGGGGTACAGTACTGGGGTGGGGACAGGTCTGTCACTGTATAACACTGGGGTACATTACTGGGGTCGGGACAGGTCTGTCACAGTATAACACTGGGGTACAATACTGGGGTGGGGACAGGTCTGTCACTGTATAACACTGGGGTACAGTCCTGGGGTGGGACAGGTCTGTCACTGTATAACACTGGGGTACAGTACTGGGGTGGGGACAGGTCTGTCGCTGTATAACACTGGTGTACATCAGGTCTGTCACTGTATAAAACTGGGGTACAGTACTGGGGTGGGGACAGGTCTGTCACTGGATAACACTGGGGTGGGATAGGTGTGTCACTGTATAACACTGGGGTACAGTAGTGGGGTGGGGACAGGTCAGTCCCTGTATAACACTGGGGTGGGGACAGGTCTGTCACAGTATAACACTGGCGTACAGTACAGGGGTGGGGACAGGTCTGTCACTGTATAACACTGGGGTACAGTACTGGGGTGGGGACAAGTCTATCACTGGAGAAAACAAGGGTACAGTACTGGAGTGGGGACACGTCGGTCACTGTATAACACTGGGGTACAGTACTGGGGTGGGGACAGATCTGTCACTGTATAACACTGGGGTGGGGACAGGTCGGTCACTGTATAACACTGGGGTACAGTACTGGGGTGGGGACAGGTCTATCCCTGTATAACATTGGGGTTGGTACAGGTCTGTCACTGTATAACACTGGGGTACAGTACTGGGGTGGGGACAGGTCTGTCACTGTATACCACTGGGGTGGGATCAGGTGCCTGTCACTGTATAACCCTGGGGTACAGGACTGGGGGGGGGGGGGGGGGAAACAGGTCGGTCACTGTATAACACTGGGGTACAGTACTGGGGTGGGGACAGGTCTATCCCTGTATAACATTGGGGTCGGTACAGGTCTGTCACTGTATAACACTGGGATATAGTACTGGGGTGGGGACGGGTCTGTCACTGTGTAACACTGGGGGGACAGTACTAGGGTGGGGACAGGTATGTCACTGTATATCACTGGGATATAGTACTGGGGTGGGGACAGGTCTCTCACTGTATAACACTGGGGTACAGTACTGGGGTGGGGACAGGTCTGTCACTGTATAACACTGGGGTGGGGACAGGTCTGTCACTGCATAACACTGGGGTACAGTACTGGGGTGGGGACAGGTCTGTCACTATATAACACTGGGGTACAGTACTGGGGTGGAACAGGTCTGTCACAGTATAACAATGGGATACAGTACAGGGGTGGGGACAGGTCTGTCGCTGGATAACACTGGGGTACAGTACTGGGTGGGGACAGGTCTGTCCCTGTATAACACTGGGGTACAGTACTGGGGTGGGGACAGGTCTGTCACTGTATAACACTGGGGTAAAGTACTGGGGTGGGGACAGGTCTGTCACTGCATAACACTGGGGTACAGTACTGGGGTGGGGACAGGTCTGTCACTGTATAACACTGGGGTACAGTACTGGGGTGGGGACAGGTCTGTCACTGTATAACACTGGGGTACATCAGGTCTGTCACTGTATAACACTGGGGTACAGTACTGGGGTGGGGACAGGTCTGTCACTGGAAAACACTGGGGTACAGTACTGGGGTGGGATAGGTGTGTCACTGTATAACACTGGGGTACAGTAGTGGGGTGGGGACAGGTCGGTCCCTGTATAACACTGGGGTGGGGACAGGTCTGTCACAGTATAACACTGGCGTACAGTACAGGGGTGGGGACAGGTCTGTCACTGTATAACACTGGGGTACAGTACTGGGGTGGGGACAAGTCTATCACTGGAGAAAACAAGGGTACAGTACTGGAGTGGGGACACGTCGGTCACTGTATAACACTGGGGTACAGTACTGGGGTGGGGACAGATCTGTCACTGTATAACACTGGGGTGGGGACAGGTCGGTCACTGTATAACACTGGGGTACAGTACTGGGGTGGGGACAGGTCTATCCCTGTATAACATTGGGGTTGGTACAGGTCTGTCACTGTATAACACTGGGGTACAGTACTGGGGTGGGGACAGGTCTGTCACTGTATACCACTGGGGTGGGATCAGGTCTGTCACTGTATAACCCTGGGGTACAGGACTGGGGGGGGGGGGGGGGGGGGAAACAGGTCGGTCACTGTATAACACTGGGGTACAGTACTGGGGTGGGGACAGGTCTATCCCTGTATAACATTGGGGTCGGTACAGGTCTGTCACTGTATAACACTGGGATATAGTACTGGGGTGGGGACGGGTCTGTCACTGTGTAACACTGGGGGGACAGTACTAGGGTGGGGACAGGTCTGTCCCTGTATAACACTGGGGTGGGGACAGGTCTATCGCTGTATAACACTGGGGTACAGTGCTGGGGGGGGGGACAGGTCGGTCACTGTATAACACTGGGGTACAGTACTGGGGTGGGGAGAAGTCTGTCACTGTATAACACTGGGGTGGGGACCGGTCTGTCACTGTATAACACTGGGTTACAGTAGTGGGGTGGGGATGGGTCTGTCACAGCATAACACTGGAGTACAGTACTAGTGGGGTCAGGTCTGTCACAGTATAACACTGGGGTACGGTACTGGTGGGGACAGGTCTGTCAGTGTTTAACACAGGGATACAGTACTGTGGTGGGGACAGGTCTGTCGCTATATAACACAGGGGTACAGTACTGGGTTGGGGACAGGTCTGTCACTGTACAACACTGGGGTACAGTACTGGGGTGCGATCAGTTCTGTCACAGGAGAATACTGGGGTGGGGGTCAGGTCGGTCGCTGTATAACACTGGGGTACAGTACTGGGGTGGGGACAGGTCTGTCACTGTATAACACCGGGGTACAGTACAGGTGTGGGATCAGGTCGGACATTGTATAACACTGGGGTTCAGTACTGGGGTGGGGACAGGTCTGTCACTGTATACGACTGCGGTACAGTACTGTTGGGGACAGGTCTGTCACTGTATAACACTGGGGTACAGTACTGGGGTGGGGACAAGTCTGTCACTGTATACCACTGCGGTACAGTACTGTTGGAGACAGGTCTGTCACTGTATAACACTGGGGTGGGGACAGGTCTGTCGCTATATAACACTGGGGTGGGGACAGGTCTGTCACTGTATAACACTGGGGTACAGTACAGGCGTGGACAGGTCTGTCACTGTATAACACTGGGATATAGTACTGGGGTGGGGACAGGTCTGTCACTGTATGACACTGGGGTACAGTACTGGGGTGGGGACAGGTCTGTCACTGTATAACACTGGGGTACAGTATTAGGGTGGGGACAGGTCTGTCACTGTATAACACCGGGGTACAGTACAGGTGTGGGATCAGGTCGGACATTGTATAACACTGGGGTTCAGTACTGGGGTGGGGACAGGTCTGTCACTGTATACGACTGCGGTACAGTACTGTTGGGGACAGGTCTGTCACTGTATAACACTGGGGTACAGTACTGGGGTGGGGACAAGTCTGTCACTGTATACCACTGCGGTACAGTACTGTTGGAGACAGGTCTGTCACTGTATAACACTGGGGTGGGGACAGGTCTGTCGCTATATAACACTGGGGTGGGGACAGGTCTGTCACTGTATAACACTGGGGTACAGTACAGGCGTGGACAGGTCTGTCACTGTATAACACTGGGATATAGTACTGGGGTGGGGACAGGTCTGTCACTGTATGACACTGGGGTACAGTACTGGGGTGGGGACAGGTCTGTCACTGTATAACACTGGGGTACAGTATTAGGGTGGGGACAGGTCTGTCACTGTATAACACTGGGGTATAGTACTAGGGTGGGGACAGGTCTGTCACTGTATAACACTGGGGTACAGTACTGGGGTGGGGACAGGTCTGTCGCTGTATACCACTGCGGTACAGTACTGGGGTTGGGGACAGGTCTGTCACTGTATAACACTGGGGTACAGTACTGAGGTGGGATAGGTGTGTCACTGTATAACACTGGGGTACAGTAGTGGGGTGGGGACAGGTCGGTCCCTGTATAACACTGGGGTGGGGACAGGTCTGTCACAGTATAACACTGGCGTACAGTACAGGGGTGGGGACAGGTCTGTCACTGTATAACACTGGGGTACAGTACTGGGGTGGGGACAGGTCTGTCACTGTATAACACTGGGGTAAAGTACTGGGGTGGGGACAGGTCTGTCACTGTATAACACTGGGGTACAGTACTGGGGTGGGGACAGGTCTGTCACTGTATAACACTGGGGTACAGTACTGGGGAGGAACAGGTCTGTCACAGTATAACACTGGGGTACAGTACTGGGGTGGGGACAGGTCGGTCACTGTATAACACTGGGGTACAGTACTGGGGTGGGAACAGATCTGTCCCTGTATAACACTGGGGTACAGTACTGGGGTGGGGACAGGTCTGTCACTGTATAACACTGTGGTACAGTACTGGGGTGGGAACAGGTCTGTCCCTGTATAACACTGGGGTACAGTACTGGGGTGGGGACAGGTCTGTCACTGTGTAACACTGAGGTACAGTACTGGGGTGGGGACATGTCGGTCACTGTATAACACTGGGGTGGGGACAGGTCTGTCCCTGTATAACACTGGGGTACAGTACTGGGGTGGGGACAGGTCTGTCACTGTATAACACTGGGGTACAGTACTGGGGTGGGGACAGGTCTGTCACTGTATACCACTGGGGTGGGATCAGGTCTGTCACTGTATAACCCTGGGGTACAGGACTGGGGGGGGGGGAAACAGGTCGGTCACTGTATAACACTGGGGTACAGTACTGGGGTGGGGACAGGTCTATCCCTGTATAACATTGGGGTCGGTACAGGTCTGTCACTGTATAACACTGGGATATAGTACTGGGGTGGGGACGGGTCTGTCACTGTGTAACACTGGGGGGACAGTACTAGGGTGGGGACAGGTCTGTCACTGTATAACACTGGGATATAGTACTGGGGTGGGGACAGGTCTGTCCCTGTATAACACTGGGGTGGGGACAGGTCTATCGCTGTATAACACTGGGGTACAGTGCTGGGGCGGGGGGGACAGGTCGGTCACTGTATAACACTGGGGTACAGTACTGGGGTGGGGACAGGTCTGTCACTGTATAACACTAGGGTACAGTACTGCGGTGTGGGACAGGTCTGTCACTGTATAACACTGGGGTACAGTACTGGGTTGGGGACAGGTCTGTCACTGTATACCACTGCGGTACAGTACTGTTGGGGACAGGTCTGTCACTGTATAACACTGGGGTACAGTACTGGGGTGGGGACAGGTCTGTCACTGTATAACACTGGGGTACAGTACTGTTGGGGACAGGTCTGTCACTGTATAACACTGGGGTACAGTACTGGGGTGGGGACAGGTCTGTCACTGTATAACACTAGGGTACAGTACTGCGGTGTGGGACAGGTCTGTCACTGTATAACACTGGGGTACAGTACTGGGTTGGGGACAGGTCTGTCACTGTATACCACTGCGGTACAGTACTGTTGGGGACAGGTCTGTCACTGTATAACACTGGGGTATAGTACTGGGGTGGGGACAGGTCTGTCACTGTATAACACTAGGGTATAGTACTGGGGTGGGGACAGGTCTGTCACTGTATAACACTGGGGTACAGTACTGGGGTGGGAACAGGTCTGTCACTGTATAACACTGGGGTATAGTACTGGGGTGGGGACAGGTCTGTCACTGTATAACACTAGGGTATAGTACTGGGGTGGGGACAGGTCTGTCACTGTATAACACTGGGGTACAGTACTGGGGAGGGGGGGAACAAATCTGTCACTGTATAACACTGGGGTACAGTACTGGGGTGGGGACTGGTCTGTCACTGTCTACCACTGCGGTACAGTACTGTTGGGGACAAGTCTGTCCATGTATTACCCTGGGGTACAGTACTGGAGTGGGGACAGGTCAGTCACTGTTTCACACTGGTGGCCAAGTCTCTGGATACTTTCATCAAAGAGTTGTATCGAGCTCTTCGCGATAGTGGAACCAAACGTTATGGGGATAAGGCAGAAACTGGATACTGATTATCGATGATCAGCCATGATCATAATGAATAGTGGTGCTGGCTCGAAGGGCCGAATGGCCTACTCCTGCACCTATTGTATATTTTCTATTGGATCTCCCTCTGTACCCTCTCCAATGTAATCCCATCCTTTCTGTAGAGTGGGGACCAGAGCTGCACACAGTATTCCAGCTGTGGCCAAAGCCAAGTCCTGTCCAGCTCCAACATCACCTCCCAGCTTTTATAATCTTTGCCATGACTAATAAAGGCAAGCATCGCACATTTCTTCTTAACTCCCCTGTTAACCTGCCCTTTTCAACCAATGGAGGGAGGATATAAAAAGAGGTGAGGGAGTGGCATTGCTAATCAGGGTTAGTATCACAGCCACAGAAAGGGAGGTCATTGAGGCGGGTTTGTCTTCAGAGTCAGTGTGGATGGAAGGCAGAGACAGGAAAGGAGCAGTCACTTTATTAGGGGCTTTCTAAAGACCCCCCAATAGCAACAGAGACACGGAGGAGCTGATTAGGAGACAGATTTTGGAAAGGGGCAGAAGGAACAGGGTTGTTGTCATGGGTGACTTTAACTTCCCTAATATTGATTGGAACTTCCTGAGTTCAACTAGTTTGGAGGAGCAGTGTTTGTCAGGTGTGTCCAGAGAGGGTTCCTGACTCAATATGCAGATTAGCCTGACTCGAGGGGAGGATTTGGTGCTTGGCAACCAACCAGGCCAGGTGTCAGATCTCTCGGTGGAAGAGCATTTCGGTGATGGTGATCACAACTCCCTGACCTTTACTATAGTCACGGAGAGGGATAGAAGCAGACCGTATGGGAAAGTATTGAACTGGGGGAGGGAGGACTACAATGCTAATAGGCAGGAACTGGGGCACCTAAATTGGGAACAGATGTTCTCAGGGAAATACATGAGAGAAATGTGGAGGCTGTTTAGGGAGCACTTGCTGATAGGGCTGGATAGGTTTGTCCCACTGAGGCAAGGTAGGGATGGGAGGGTGTAGTGGGCAAAGTATTTGGGAGGATTCTGAGAGACAGGATTTATGATTACTTGGAAAAGCATAGCTTGATTAGAAATAGTCAGTATGGCTTTGTGAGGGGCTGGTCATGCCTCACAAACCTTATTGAATTTTTTGAGGATGTGACAAAACACATTGATGAAGGTAGAGCAGTGGGTGTGGTGTATATGGATTTTAGCAAGGTGTTTGATAAGGTTCCCCATGTAAGGCTCATTCAGAAAAGTAAGGAGGCATGGGATACAGGGAAATCTGGCTGTCTGGACACAGAATTGGCTGACCCATAGAAGACAGAGGATGGTGGTAGATGGAAAGTATTCAGCCTGGAGTTCGGTGACTGGCGGCGTTCCGCAGGGATCGGTTCTGGGACCTCTGCTCTTTGTGATTTTTATAAATAAATTGGATGAGGAAGAGAAAGGGTGGGTTAGTAAGTTTGCTGATGACACAAAGGTTGGTGGAGTTGTGGATAGTGTGGAGGGCTGTTGTAGGTTGCAACGGGACATTGACAGGATGCAGAACTGGGCTGATAAGTGGCAGATGGAGTTCAACCTGGAAAAGTGTGAAGTGATTCATTTTAGAAGGTCGAATTTGAATACCGAATACGGGGTTAAAGACAGGATCCTTGGCAGTGTGGAGGAACAGGGGGATCTTAGAGTCCATGTCCATAGATCCCTCAAAGTTGCGACCCAAGTTGATAGAGTTATTAAGAAGGTGCACGGTGTGTTGGCTTTCATTAGCAGGGGGATTGATATTAAGAGCTGCGAGATTATGCTGCAGCTCTATAAAGCCCGAGTTAGACCACATTTGGAACATTGTGTTCAGTTCTGGTCACCTCATTATAGGAAGGATGTGGAAGCTTTAGAGAGGGTGCAGAGGGGATTTACCTGGATGCTGCCTGGACTGGAGGGTGTGTCTTATGGTGAAAGGTTGAGGGAGCTAGGGTTTTTCTCATTGAAGTGAAGGATGAGAGGTGACTTGATAGAGATGTACAAGATGTTGAGGGGCATAGATAGAGTGGATAGCCAGAGACTTTCTCCCAGGGCAGAAATGGCCATCACGAGGGGGCATCATTTTAAGGTGATTAGCAGAAGGTTTAGGAGCGATGTCCGAGGTAGGTTCTTTACACAGAGAGTGGTGAGTGCATAGAATGCACTGTCAGTGGTGGGAGTAGAGTCAGATACATTGGGGACATTTAAGCACCTCTTGGATAGACACACGGATGATAGTAAAATGAAGGGTATGTAGGTTCGTTTGATCTTAGTGTAGGATAAAAGGCTGGCACAGCATAAAGGTCATGTACTGTGTTGTACTGTTCCCATTACAATTATATTCACTGGAGTTTAAAAGAATGAGGGAGACCTCATAGAAACTGATGACCACAGGGTGACTAGACAGGGTGAACAGAGGAGGGTCTTCCTGATAATGGGGTTGGAGGGCGGGGTGGGTGGTCACAGTTTAGGGGAAAGGGTTAAAACTTTTCGAGCTGAGATGTGGAGAAATGTTTTCACCCAGAGAGTGGGGAGCCTGTGGAATTCACCAGCACACAAGGTGTTGAGGCCAAAACACTCTGTGTTTATGAGGAGGAACTAAATATAGCTCTTGTAGCTAAAGGGATCATGGGATGAGGGTGTTGAGCTTGATGATCGGCCATGACCATATTAAATGGTGTAACAGGCTCGAGGGGCCGAATGGCCTACTCCTGCTCCTATCTTCCATGTTTCTGTGTCACCCTCCCCCTTCAGGGTGAGCTGCACCATTTGGTGAGATCCCTGACTGCAGTACCATGAGACAGACAGACAGACAGACACCCCCCCTCCCCCCGCTGCCTTAACTAGGAAAGGCCCTGTCCCTATCACTCCTGCTTTCTTCTCCCTCTCCTCCTGGACGGCCTTGTCCCTTGTGCCTCTGTCCACACTCCCTTGAGGAACCAGTAGCCTCCTGAGCATCCAAAGTAGAAGCTGATTTGTGACAGGGTTCCTAGGAGTCTCCTGTACTTCCAGCCTGTTTCTCTCCATCTGGTCACCCATTCCCTTCGTTGCTCTAGTCCCTTGAGCTGCTCTGTGACCACCTCTCGAAACGTGCTATCCACAGTAACTCCCAGCCCTGACGGATGGGCTACAGTCTCTCCAACCGCTGTTCCAGCTCCGAGACCCAGAGCTCGTGTTTCTGCTGTTGGGAGCATGTCCTATACACGTAGCTGTCTCAGACACTGGTGGGCTCCATGACTGGCCAAGGCAATCTCCTCCTATCCCATAAACACTCTGTGATTGCTTGCCACTCTGCCAAGTTTGCAATCAACAATTTCATAAATTTTACTCCAGTATTATAGGATCCAAGTCAGCTACAGATAGCAAAGAAGGTCGTGAGCCAGTACTCCCCCTTGAGGAACACCACTGCCTACTGTCCTCCACCCTGACAACAATCATTTACTACAACCCACCACTTTCTGTCCTTGAGACTAATTTTCTTTTCATTCAGGGGATATGAGCATCATTATTGCCCTGTCCCGAACTGCCCCTTGGGAAACTGGGGGTGAGCTGCCTTCTTGAACTGCTGTGCTGTAGGTAGACCCCCCCCAGTGCCCTTAGGGAGGGAATTCCAGGATTCTGACCCAGTGACAGTCAAGGAACAGAGAGATATTTCCCAGTCAGGATGGGGAGTGGCTTGGAGGAGATGCTGCCTGACCTGCTGCGCTTTTCCAGCACCACGCACTCGACTCTGATCTCCAGCATCTGCAGTCCTCACTTTCTCCTAGCCAACAAACATTGACTTATTTATTCTAAAACCATACCCAGTAATGAGTATGAACCAAAAGGTCTGTTCTTATTCAGGCTGTTCACACACTCTTTCTTCAGTAAGGGATCACACTGAAAACTCCAATTGTCTGGCACCTCCCCTTATCTAGTAGAGACAGGAGGAATACGACAAGTTCTGCTCTCACCATCTCATTCCCTTTAATCGACCCCCTACACCATCCCCAGATGACTGGCTTTGTTTCCTCTTCCTTTCCCCTTGTTTGTACATACCCAGCCTGGCCCTAAAACATCTCCTCCACAGAGATAACTGACAGGAATTCCTCACATTCCCCTGTTCCATTAGCTCTGGCTCAAGCTCTGCCCATCACAATAAAGATCACCCCTTTCCAGTTCAGACTTTCTACAGTGAGATAGCCTGTTTCAAAATCCTTCTCAGTGAAACCTTCTGATACAATGATGACTCTTGGCCAAGTGCTTCCCACAAACACATGGCCACCTCACTTCACTCCACCAATCCCTGCCTCATGGCTGCGCTAAGAACACTCTGATCAAGGATGTTCGACTGCACATATTTCAGAATTTCCTTCCCATCCTTACCTTTTACACTAAATTTATCCCAATCAATAATTGGGTTATTAAATCCTCCCCTGCCTTGCAAAGCTCTGTGATTCGTCCCCTTGTCTCTCTCACGATTTGAAGGTTTCTTGATTACACTAAGCATGATCTCATTTTTCTTACTTCTCAACTCGAACCAATTGGAGTCTTTCCTTGTCCCATCAAGGGCAGCTTCTCATTTTCAATATATTGGGCCTAAGAGAGGCAGTGTTTGAACCAGTAACTAAATCAAGGGTTATAGGGAAAAGGCAGGAATGTGGAGTTGAGGATTAACAGATGCCAGTGTTGGACTGGGGTGTACAAAGGTAAAAATCACACAACACCAGATTATAGTCCAACAGGTTTAATTGGAAGCACACTAGCTTTTGGAGCGACGCTGTTGATGTGTGATTTTTAACTCCGATCAGTCGTGATCTCTTTGAATGATGGACCAGACTCAATGGGCTGAATTGCCCACTTCTGTTTTTATTTATCCAATTTTGTGGGATGTGGGCATCACTGGCTGGGTCCACATTTATTGCCCGTCCCTAGCTGCCCTTGAGAAGGTGGGGGTGAGCTGCCTTCTTGCTGTCCACCTGCAATACCCTGAGGGATGGAATTCCACAATTTTGACTCAGCAGCAATGAAGAAATGGTGATACATTTCCCAGTCAGGATGGGGAGGGGCTTGGAGGGGAACTTGCAGGGAGTGGGGTTCCCGTGTATCTGTTGCCCTTGTCCTTCGAGATGGCAGTGGTTGTGGTTGGAAGATGCTGTCTGCAGTGAATTTCTGCAGTGCATCTTGTAGATAGTAAATGCTTTTGTTCCTACATCTTAGGGTCTTAACATTACAATGTTTTCTCTGGTCAATTCTGCCAGCCCACCTCCCTTTTCACATTCTCTAACCTTAATGAAGACTCCTTGAATATTCAGTGGTAGTTCCTCACTACTTTAACCATGTTTCCATTATTACCACCAGCTGTAATTTGTGGTTGTTCACTTCTAAGCCTCACTCACCACACTGTGGGACAGACAGACATGGAAATCTTGTCTCTCAGTTCCTCTTTGTCCTTCTCAGTCCATTCCTGACTAATATGTTAGCATGTCTTTCTCTCAGACTGTTTGACACTCACTTTGTGCACCTTATTCCATTTTGCTGCTTCCATGTGCTGGTGCCCATCCTCCTGTTAATTCAGTTTAAAGCCAGTCCACCTAGACACTGGTGATGGGTGAAGTAGCGAATGATAATCTGAGCACTGGGGTGCAGGGTGACCCCACACTGGCGGGGTGGCGGGGTGGCGGGGGGGGGGTGGGGGCGGTGGGGGGGGGGGGGTGGGGGCGGGGGAGTGGAGTGGTGGAGTGGTGGAGACAGGATTCAAAAAGTCCCCACTGTCAGATCAGGCGAGAGGAGACTGCGTATCTGTAAAGTTGTGAACTACATTCGCAACATGAGCCCAGTCACTGCCACTTGACCCATCTCTGAAACCTGAGCACCCATCATCAGGATCGTGTGCATAATCACAGCACCCGTGGCTCTGACATCAGTGAAGGCAGGACACACTTGATGGATTGAATGGCCGACCACTGCTCTGGATTAAAGTCATAGGCAGGTTGTACCAGGGTCACTCGGCTCCATCCTGGGGTGAGGGAGGACCGAGGAGAGGGACAAGATTGTGAACCCAGAGATCCCAAGGTAATGGTTTACACATAAGGACCACTACATGAAGGGCATTGGGCAGATGTGTCCTTACGCATCAGCATCTCTGACTGAGCAGTCGTCTTGTAGATATCCTCTTGTAGATATCCTCTGTTTACCTTAAATGGGGAAGGGGCTAGAAAAGGTGCCCTCAAAATAGCCTGTGGTACTTTCTCTTGGTTCAGGTGTCGGTCATTCTGCTTAAGTAAGATGTGCTCAGCACCAGCCCACAGGATTGTCTCTCTTAAGGATGACAGTCATTGCTGGAAAGATCATTCCCACCTCCTCAAACATGAGCCTACCCTGGCAGCTGACATTTTCCAGGTATCCTCCAGTCACTGTTGTCAAATCAATGGGAAGAGCACCATCAAAGGGAGGGCTGCAACAAGAAATCAAATAACGCAGAGCAACAAATGTGGTTACTTTGATGGTATCCAGCTGTGCTCTTCAAAACTGGTGGCTTCTTCCTCATATCAAGGCTCCATGCACTCAAGCAATAGTTTGGGAGAAAAAATAGTTATTTCCTGCATTTTCCCCCCTCTATTCAGGAATGAGAGAATTCTAACTGTCTTCAAGTAGGGAGATAAATCATGGTGTGGACATGGTGGAGGTATTTTCCTCTTGTCCATAGAAAAGTTTGTTGTGTAATCTCCTGAATCCTGTGAATGAGGGAATCCTGTCCAAGTCACAAGTGAGGCTTTGTACCTTCAAAAGGAACCTCTGGCATAGTCTTTGTTACCAGACAAACCTAAGAAGAATGCTGGGAGCGAGACCAGGAACTCTACATTGAGGGGAGAGTGACAGCCCTTGACATCCAGGCTGCATTCAACAGAGTGCGGTATCAAGAAGCCCTAGAAAATCTGGGTATTCAAAGGCAAACTCCCCACTGGTTAGAGTCACACCTGGCCCAGAGGAAGATGGTTGTGGTTGTTGGAGGGTCAGTCATCTCAGCTCCAGGACATCTCTGCAGGAGTCCCTCAGGGGAGGGTCCTAGGCCCAACCATCTTCAGCTGCTTCAATAATGACCTTCCCTCCATCATAAGGTCAGAAGTGGGGATGTTCACTGATGATTGCACAATGTTCAGCACCATTTGCGACGATTCAGATACTGAAGCAGTCCATGTTCACTTAGAAACAGAAACGAGGAGCAGGACTAGGTCATCCAGCCCTTCAAAGCTGATTTAATACAATCAATCATGGCTGATCATCCAACTCAGTACCCTCTTTCCCTTTTCTTCCCCTACTCACCAATCTCTTTCATCCTATGAACTATTTCGACATCTTTACCGAAATGCAGCAAAACCTGAACAACATCCAGGCTTAGTCTGAAAAGTGGCAAACAACATCTGCACCAGCAAGACACAATCTAACCACCAATCTGTCACATTCACTGGTGTCACCATCACGGAATCCCCCACTATCAACATCCTGGGGGTTACCATTGACCAGTAACTCAACTGGACTCACCACATAAACACAGCAGCTACAAGAACAGGTCAGAAGCTGGGAATACTGTGGTGAGTAACCCACCTCCTGACTCCCCAAAGCCTGTCCATCTACAAGGCACAAGTCAGGAGTGGGAGGGAATACTCGCCACTTGCCTGGATGGGGGCAGCTCCAACACTCAAGAAGCTCAACACCACCCAGGAGAAAGCAGCCGCTTGATTGGCACCACATCCACAAACACCCACTCCCTCCCCCACCGATGCTCAGTAACAGCAGTGTGTACTATCTACAAGATGTGCGCAGAAATTCACCAAAGATCCTCAGACAGCACCTTCCAAACACATAACCACTTCCATCTAGATGGACAAGGGCAGTAGATTCATGGGAACACCACCCCTGCAAGTTCCCCTCCAAACCATTCCCCATCCTGACTTGGAAATATCTTACCGTTCTATCAGTGTCACTGGGTCAGAATCCTGGAATTCCCAACCTAACAGCATTGTGGGTCTACCTACAGCACATGGATTGCAGCAGTTCAAGAAGGCAGCTCACCCCCACCCTCTCAAGGGGGGCAACTCGGGATGGGGTAATAAATGCTGGACTAGCCAGCGACACCCACATCCCATCAGGGAAGTTTTTTTAAAAAGTTTGAGATGCCTCAAGCACTTCATAAATGATGATGAGAAATGTTGATATCCAGGAAATATCACCACAATCCTGTCACTGCTTCATGATGGTATGTCAGCAACTGTCTTGATGGAGACACTTTCAAACTCCAGACCGGTGGTAAGCCAGGCTGTGTGCTGAGCCCATATCATTTACAAGCTAACTCTGCTCAAAGATTCCCAACTGCCCTGTGCTGGGGGTATTACATACCAGTTTGACGAGTAAAACTCTCACAAAGTGGCGCCAGGGCTTAGATGGTTAAAGGGCCTGTCTAGTAAACAGGAGATCCTGGGTTCAATCCCCAGTGGTGCCTGCTTGCTGTGTCAAAAGTTCGTTGTTTTATGGGCAGCACAGTAGTTAGCACCGCTGCCTCACAGCGGCAGAGACACGGGTTCCATTCCCACCTCAGGTGACTGACTGTGTGGAGTTTGCACATTCTCCCCATGTCTGCATGGGTTGCCTCCCACAATCCAAAGATGTGCAGGTTAGGTGAATTGGCCATGCTAAAGTACCCTTAGTGTTAGGTGAAGGGGTAAATGTAGGGGAATGGGTCTGGGTGGGTTGCGCTTCGGCGGGTCGGTGTGGACTTGTTGGGCCAAAGGGCCTATTTCCACACTGTAAGTAATCGAATCTAATCTAACCTGACCAAGCTGCTTGCTCACACCGGCCTGACCATCACTGACATACCTGTGCTACAGAATGGAGATGACTGCAGTGTCACCATCTACGCTGCACCACAGTCACTCTCAATCTCTGGCCTGTCCTTGAATGTTGTCAAAACAAACCTCATCTCAACAGTGACCTGACCAGTGAAATATTCCATGTAAATGTTCAAGGAGAAATTTCCCATACCTTACACAACAACACACAAGTCTGGAGCAAATGTAGGCCATTCAGTCCCTTCAGCCTGCTCCTCCTTCCAATAAGGTCATGGGTCATCACTATGCTTACAATTCCACGTTCCTACCTAGGCTGATAGGAATGATTCCTTTACCTAACAAGAATCTATCTACACACCTTAAAAATATTCACAATCCCACCTCTACCAACTTCTGAGGCAGAGTTCCAAAGTCACACAACCCTCAGAAAAATAAAATCACTTTTGAAAACAGTGTCCCCAGTTCTGGACTGACCTACTAAAGGAAACATCCTTTCCATGTTGCCCCTTGTCCAGACTATTCAGGATCTTATACACTTCAATCAAGTCACCCCTCATTCTTCTCAATCCCAAGGAAACAAGCCGAGTCGGTCTAACCTTTCCTCATAAAACAACCCACTCGATCAAGGTATCAGTCTGGTAAACCTCCTCTGAACCATCTCCAATACAGTTGCAGATAGCGCCAAATATGGTCGACTCCTTGCGAGTTCCTGCGCACAGATCTAAGTTTCCTATTTCCTACAATCATTCTACACTTTTTAAACTTAATAGCATGCTTTTTAAAATTACTAACATTCGCCTGTACCTGTTTTTATTTTTGCCACGGTTTACCTATTATTTACTATCAATACTATTTAACTCTGTGATCTGCCTGTATTGCTCGCAAGACAAAGCTTTTCACTGTGCCTCAGTACATGTGACAATCAATTCAATTAAATAATGACTCAATGGTCAGCACGGCTGCCTCACAGTGCTTGGGACCTGGGTTCAACTCCACCCTCAGGTGACTGTCAGTGTGGAGTTTGCACATTCACGTGTTTGCGTGGGTTTCCTCTGGGTGCTCCAGTTTCCTTCCACAGTCCAAAGATGTACAGGTTAGGGTAGACTGGCCATGCTACACAAAGTCATAGAAATGTACAGCATGGAAACAGACCTTTCGGTCCAACCTGTCCATGCCAACCAGATATCCCAACCCAGTCTAGTCCCACCTGCCAGCACCCACCCCATATCCCTCCAAACCCTTCCTATTCATATACCCATCCAGATGCCTCTTAAATGTTGCAATTGTACCAGCCTCCACCACATCCTCTGGCAGCTCATTCCATACATGTACCACCCTCTGTGTGAAAGGTCTCTCATATCTTACTCCAGAGGTGTGCAATAACAGCTCTGAATTTGTTTTAACCAACATGCTCAGTGTTGACAGAACGATTAATGTTGCGAAGGGAATCAGGTGACAGCTCTTAATTGCTGACTGGATCTATAAACAAGTATCTAGGAACAGCTGGGACTGTGGAAGAGAGCTCAAACAGACAAGGGCTGGAGAAACTCAGCAGGTTTAGCAACATCTGTGCAATGAGAAACAAAGTTAACAGTTCGAGACCGGTGACTCTTCAACAGACCAAAGAAGTGTTGGACTCAAATATTCAATAAATTCTCGGCACAAATAAAGTATCTCTCCCTCTCTCCTGGCTTCAATTTGAGCAGTCTAGGTTAGAATTTACTAAAGGTAAAAACAATGACTGCAGATGCTGAAAACCAAATACTGGATTAGTGGTGCTGGAAGAGCACAGCAGTTCAGGCAGCATCCAACGAGCAGCGAAATCGACGTTTCGGGCAAAAGCCCTTCATCAGGAATAAAGGCAGTGAACCTCCTCTAGCTTATCTCTCCACGCTTCAGGCTGCCTCCTCTAGATTATCTCTCCACGCTTCAGGCTCACTGCCTTTATTCCTGATGAAGGGCTTTTGCCCGAAACGTCGATTTCGCTGCTCCCTAGAATTTACTGAAGTCCAAGTGCGACCTATCAGTTTGTCCACCTGTACCAGGACAGGGGTCCATCCTGCACCTAGAACATAGAAAAGTTCAGCACAGAACAGGCCCTTTGGCCCACGATGTTGGGTTGAGGGTTAATCCTAACGTAAAATAACTTAACCTACGCACTCCACAATGCCCTGCTCTCCACGTGTCTGTCCAGCAGTCGCTTAAATGTCCCTGATGACTCTGCTTCCATCACCACCACTGGCAACGCATTCCAAGCATTCATAATTCTCTGCGTAAAGAACCTCTCTCTCATGTCTCCTTTATACTTTCTCCTTATATCTTAAAACTATGACCCCTCGTACCCGTCAATCCTGCCCTGGGGAAAAAAGTCTCTGGCTATTGACTCCATCCATGCCTCTCATTACCTTGTATACCTCGATCGGGTCTCCTCTCTTTCTCTTTCTCTCCAGAGAGAAAAGTCCGAGCTTATTCAATCTCTCTTCATAAGGTAAGTCCTCCAGTCCAGGCAGCATCCTGGTAAACCTTCTTTGCACCCTCTCCAAAGCCTCTGTATCTTTCCTATAGTAGGGAGACCAGAACTGGACACAATATTCCAAGTGTGGTCTCACCAGGGACTTGTAGAGTTGTAGCAAAACCTCACGGCTCTTAAACTCGATCCCCCTGTTAATGAAAGGCAAAACACCATATGCTTTCTTAATAACCCTGTCCACTTGGGTGGCAACTTCGAGGGATCTATTTACTTGAACACCCAGATCCCTCTGTTCCTCCACACCGCCAAGAATTCTGTCTTTAATCCTATATTCAGCATTTGAGTTCAACCTTCCAAAATGCATCATTTTGCATTTATCCAGGTTGAACTCCATCTGCCATTTCTCAGCCCAGCTCTGCATCCTGTCTATGTCACACTGCAGCCTGTAGTAGCCCTCT
The DNA here is from genome assembly GCF_047496795.1 of Chiloscyllium punctatum. Lineage (NCBI taxonomy): Eukaryota > Metazoa > Chordata > Chondrichthyes > Orectolobiformes > Hemiscylliidae > Chiloscyllium > Chiloscyllium punctatum. The sequence goes on from NC_092741.1 coordinate 2,216,505, forward strand.
ATACTATCGACGGCACCTCCAACCTTTGTGTCATCTGCAAATTTACTAACCCACCCCTCAACCTCCTCATCCAAGTCATTTATAAAAACTACAAAGAGCAGAGGCCCAAGAACAGAGCCCTGCAGGACCCCACTCAACACTGACCTCCAGGCAGAATACTTTCCATCTACAACCACTCTCTGCCTTCAGTCAGCCAACCAATTCTGAATCCAGAGCCAAATCTCCCTGTATCCCATACTTACTGACTTTACGAATGAGCCTACCATGGGGAACCTTATCAAATGCCTTGCTGAAGTCCATATACACCACATCCACTGCCCATCCTTCCTCAACCTGCCTTGTCACCTCCTCAAAGAACTCAATAAGATTTGTGAGGCATGACCTGCCCCTCACAAAGCCATGCTGACTGCCTTTAATCACTCTTTGCTTTTCCAAATAGTCACAGATCCTATCCCTCAGAATTCTTTCCAAAACTTTGCTGACCACAGACGTAAGACTGACTGGTCTGTAATTGCCAGGGATTTCCCTATTACTCCTTCCAATCCTCCAATACAACTCCTGTGGAGAGTGAGGAAGCAAAGATCTTTGCCAGCGGCTTAGCAATCTCCTTTCCTGCTTCCTGGAGCAGCCTAGGATAAATCTGGTCCGGCTCTGGGGACTTATCAACCTTAATGTTTTCTAAAATTTCCAGCACATCAACTTCATCAATCTCCATCTGTTCAAGGCTGTTTCCCAGCTCCTCAAAGTTCTCATTCACAACAAGGTCCCTTTCCTTAATGAAAACCGAAACAAAAAAAACTCATTCAGGGCTTCCCCTCTCTGCTCAGACTCCACGCACAAGTTCCCTACTCTATCCCTACCTTCTCCCTGATCATTCTCTTACTCCTCACATATGAGTAAAATGCCTTTGGGTTCTCCCTAATCCTTCCTGCCAAGCCTTTTTCATGCTCCCTCCTGGCTCTCCTCAGTCCATTTCTGAGCTCATTTCTAGCAAGCCTGTAATCCTCTAAAGCTGTGTTAGATCCCTACTTCCTCCACCTCCTTCCCTCTGTCAGCTGCTGTTTCCTTCAGTTTTGCAACTTCTTGTATTTGGATGCAAATGACCGGATCTTCAGATGCATCAAATTCTAATGTGGTTCATTCCAATTTGCACGAACCTCAATGCCAGGATGTCCCAACAATCACGTGATTGAATAGGAGTATTGATATGAAATCCAAGCTGGATCAGGGCAGCATACTGTGATGAATAAATAACACATGGGCGAAGAAAGATTAGTGAAAAACTGAAATCCAAAACAGCCCATAACAAATGTGGTTTGTGGAATGTGTTTTCCTTCTCATCAGCTCTGAAAAGTTGTGGCTGTGAATTGCTGAAACAGACACTGACCTGCCCAGCTGCCTCTCCTAGGTTCCCTCTTGACCCACTGGGTTGAGGCCAATCCGACAGCTGTCCAGTCTCCCACTGCTGGGCACCACCAGGGGTGATCCTCTCTCTCTTCAGTTGTCTTCCTTTTACAGTGGGGTGCCACTCCAGACTCTCTTCTTCACTGCCGATACAATTTTTATCTTCACCCGCATTTCCCCTCCACGTTAGGTCTGTCACTCCCTCAAGTCCAGGTGTCAATCTCTCACAGTTACCCCTCACTCCAGATCAGGGACTCCCTTCTTCCAATTCTTCAGGTCTTTCTGCACTACCCTACCCCACCTCCCCACCCCACTCCCCCCCCTTCACTCACCCGCTCTCCCTCTTCCCTCTCCCTCCTTCCCTCCTTCCTCCTTCCCTCTCCCTCCCTCCTTCCCTCCTTCTCCCCCTCCCTCCTTGTCCCTCCCTCCTTCTCTCCCTCTTCCTTCTCTTCCTCCTCTCCCTCCCTCCCTCCCTTCTTCTTCTTCCTCCTTCCCTCGTCCTCGCCCCCTCTCTCCCCCCCAACACCTCTCTCCCTTCTCCCTGCCCTGAGGCCCGGTGCTCTCCGCCGCTGCTGCTATCCGCCCGGAACCTGTTGGATGTTGCACTCCGCCGCTGACCGCGGTCCGTCACGATAAAGGTTCCGGGTGGTTTCCAGGAGCCGTCACCATGGTGACAGAGCGGGAAGAGGTTCCGAACAACCCAGAGCAGCCCGTTACCATGGAGACCATAGGCAGCCGGACCCTCACCTTGACAACGGAAAGAGAGCAAAAACCCTCATCCCTTAACCCCAACCAAAACCCTAAACATAGCCCCTTAACCCCAACCAAAACCCTAAACCTAAACCCCACACCCTGACCCCTAACCCTAAACATAGCCCCTTAACCCCAACCAAAACCCTAAACATAGCCCCTTAACCCCAACCAAAACCCTAAACATAGCCCCTTAACCCCTACCAAAACCCTAAACCTAAACCCCACACCCTGACCCCTAACCCTAAACATAGCCCCTTAACCCCAACCAAAACCCTAAACATAGCCCCTTAACCCCAACCAAAACCCTAAACCTAAACCCCACACCCTGACCCCTAACCCTAAACATAGCCCCTTAACCCCAACCAAAACCCTAAACATAGCCCCTTAACCCCAACCAAAACCCTAAACATAGCCCCTTAACCCCAACCAAAACCCTAAACCTAAACCCCACACCCTGACCCCTAACCCTAAATATAGCCCCTTAACCCCAACCAAAACCCTAAACATAGCCCCTTAACCCCAACCAAAACCCTAAACATAGCCCCTTAACCCCAACCAAAACCCTAAACCCCACACCCTGACCCCAACCCTAAACATAGCCCCTTAACCCCAACCAAAACCCTAAACATAGCCCCTTAACCCCAACCAAAACCCTAAACATAGCCCCTTAACCCCAACCAAAACCCTAAACCCCACACCCTGACCCCAACCCTAAACATAACCCCTACCAAAACCCTAAACATAACCCCTAAACTCCAACCAAAACCCTAAACCTAAACCCCACACCCTGACCCCAACCCTAAACATAACCCCTAAACCCCAGCCAAAATTCTAAACCTAAATCCCACACAACTCTAAAACCTGACCCCAATCCTAAATATAATCCCAAATCCCTAAATCCCAACCAAAACCTTAAAACCTGACCCCTAACCCTAAACGTAACCCCTAAACCCCAACTAAAATCCTAAACATAGCCCCTTAACCCCAACCAAAACCCTAAACCCCAACCAAAACCCTAAACATAGCCCCTTAACCCCAACCAAAACCCTAAACCTAAACCCCACACCCTGACCCCTAACCCTAAACCCCAGCCAAAATTCTAAACCTAAATCCCACACCCAAACTCTAAAACCTGACCCTAAACCTAAACCCTGACCCCAACCCTAAACATAACCCCAAATCCCTAAATCCCAACCAAAACCTTAAAACCTGACCCCTAACTCTAAACCCCAACTAAAATCCTAAACATAGCCCCTTAACCCCAACCAAAACCCTAAATATAACCCCTTAACCCCAACCAAAACCCTAAACATAGCCCCTTAAACCCAACCAAAACCCTAAACATAGCCCCTAAACCCCAACCAAAACCCTAAACCTAAACCCCACACCCTGACCCCTAACCCAAAACATAACCCCTAAACCCCAACCAAAACCCCACACCGTGACCCCTAACCCAAAACATAACCCCTTAACCCCAACCAAAACCCTAAACATAACCCCTAAACCCCAACCAAAATTCTAAACCTAAATCCCACACCCAAACTCTAAAACCTGACCCTAAACCTAAACCCTGACCCCAACCCTTAACATAACCCCAAATCCCTCGATCCCAACCAAAACCTTAAAACCTGATCCCTAACCCTAAACATAAGTCCTAAACCTAAACCACATACCCTGACCCCTAACCCTAAGCAAGCCCAAATCGCTAAACCCCAACCAAAGCCTAAACCCAAAACCTGACGCCAAACCCTGACCCCGAAACCTAAACCCAAACCTAAATCCCAAACTCTGATCCCTAACCCAAACTTTAAACCTAACCCCAAACCCTAAACCTAAACCCTGACTGCAAACCTAAACCCCAAACCCTCCCTAATCCCAAACCTAAACTCCAAAACCTAACCTCAAACCCTGACCCCAAACCATAACCTTAAACTCTGACCCCAACCCCTAACCCTTATCCCCAAATCCTGATCCAAAACACTGAATCCAGACAGTAACCCCACACCCTGAACCCAGATAGTAAGACCATAAGACATAGGAGCAGAATTAGACCAGTTAGTCTATCTAGTCTGCTCTGCCATTTGATCGTGGCTGATATGTTTCTCAACCCCATTCTCCTGCCATCTCCCTATAACTCTTGATCTTCCTTACTAATCAAGAATCACTCTATCTCTGTCTTAAACACACTCAATAACTTGGCCTCAACAGCCCTCTGCAGCAACGAGTTCTACAGATTCACTCCGCACTGGCCGAAGAAATTTCTTCTCATCTCAATTCTAAAGGGTTGTCCCTTCTCTCTGTGGCTGTGCCCTCAGGTCCTAGTCTCAACTACAGCGGAAACATTTTCTCCATTTCCATTCTATCTAGCTCTCTCAGTATTCTGTAAGTTCAATCAGATTCAACACCTTCCCCCTCCCCCCCCCCCCCCAACCTTCTGAACACCATCAAGTACAGACCTAGAGTCCTCAACTGCTCCTCATGTGACAAGCCCTTTATCCCCAGGATCGTTCTTGTAAACTTCCTCTGGCCCCCTTCCAAGGCCAGAACATTGTACCGTAGATACGGGGCCAAAGACCTTTCACAGTATTGCAAATGCAATCTAACCAGAGCCTAATACAGCCTTGGCAGTACACATCTCTGCTTTTGTATTCTAACATTGCATTCTTAATGCCAATTGAACCTGCATGTTAACCTAAAGAGAATCCCGAACTAAGACAGGTTGCCTCAGATATCTGAAGTCTTTCAGTTTTTAGTAAATAATCTAATGCTTCTATTCTTCCTACTAAATCACCACTCCCAGACAGTAACCCCAAAACCATGATCCCAGACAGTAATCCCATAACCCCAATCCCAGACAGTAATCCTAAAACCCTAAACCCAGACAATAATTCTAAAACCCTAAACCCAGACAGTAATCCTAAAACCCTAAACCCAGACAGTAACCCCAAACCCGGTCACAGACAGTAATAGCCAAACCCCAAGCCTAGACAGTAATCCCCAAACCCTGATCCCAGACAGTAATCCCTAACCCCATCCCTGACAGTAACCTCCATACCCCGATCCCAGACAGTAACCCCCCAAACTCCGATCCCAGACAGTAACCCCCAAACTCCGATCCCAGACAGTAATCCTCAAACCCCGATCCCAGACAGTAATCCCAAATCCTGATTCCAGACAGTAACCCCCAAACCCCGATCCCAGACAGTAATCCCCAAACCCCGATCCCAGATAGTAACCCCCCAAACCCCGATTCCAGACAGTAATCCCCAAACCCTGATCCCAGACAGTAACCCCCCAAACCCCGATTCCAGACAGTAACACCAAACCCTGATCCCAGACAGAAATCCCCAAACCCCGATCCCAGACAGTAATCCCCAAACTCTGATCCCAGACGGTAACCCCCAAACGCCGATCCCAGACAATAATCCTTAAACCCTGATCCCAGACAGTAACACCAATCCCTGATCCCAGACACAGTAACCCCCAAACCCCGATCCCAGACAGTAACACCAAACCCTGATCCCAGACAGTAACCTCCCAAACCTCGTTCCCAGACAGTATTCCCCAAACCCTGATCCCAGACAGTAATCCCCAAACCCTGATTCCAAACAGTAACCCCAAACCCCATCCCTGACAGTAACCCCAAACCCCATCCCTGACAGTAACACTAATCCCTGATCCCAGACAGTAATCCCAAAACCCCGATCCCAGACAGTAATCCCCAAACCCCGATCCCAGACAGTAACACCAATCCCTGATCCCAGACAGTAATCCCAAAACCCCGATCCCAGACAGTAATCCCCAAACCCTGATCCCAGACAGTAATCCCAAAACCCTGATCCCAGACAATAACCCCAAACCCTGATCCCAGACAGTAACAGCAATCAATGATCCCAGACAGTAATCCCAAAACCCCGATCCCAGACAGTAATCCCCAAACCCCGATCCCAGACAGTAACCCCAAAACCCCGATCCCAGACAGTAATCCCAAAACCCCGATCCCAGACAGTAATCCCCAAACCCCGATCCCAGACAGTAACCCCAAAACCCCGATCCCAGACAGTAATCCCAAAACCCTGATCCCAGACAGTAACCCCAAACCCTGATTTCAGACAGTAATCCCCAAACCCTGATCCCAGACAGTAACCCCCAAAACCAACCCAAAGGAGTAGACGTGGGCACCCCCATGGGCCCCGCTATGCCTGCCTCTTCGTAGGATATGTGGAACAGTCCATCTTCCGCAGCTACACTGGCACCACCCCCCACCTTTTCCTCCACTACATCGATGACTGTATCGATGGTTGAACAGTTCATCCACTTTACCAACAACTTCCATCCCGACCTCAAATTTACCTGGACCGTCTCAGACTTCTCCCTCCCCTTCCTAAACCTCTCCATTTCTATCTCTGGCGACCGAATCAACACGGACATTTACTATAAACCGACCGACTCCCACAGCGACCTAGACTACACCTCCTCCCCTCCTGCCCCCTGTAAAAATGCCATCCCATATTCCCAATTCCTTCGTCTCCGCCACATCTGCTCCCAGGAGGACCAGTTCCAATACCGAACAACCCAGATGGCCTCCTTCTTCAAAGACCGCAGTTTCCCCCCAGACGTGATTGACGATGCTCTCCACCACATCTCCTCCACTTCCCGCTCCTCCGCCCTTGAGCCCCGCCCCTCCAATCGCCACCAGGACAGAACCCCACTGGTCCTCACCTCCCACCCCACCAACCTCCATGTACAGCGTATCATCCGCCGTCATTTCCGCCACTTCCAAACGGACCCCACCACTAGGGATATATTTCCCTCCCCTCCCCTATCAGCGTTCCGAAAAGACCACTCCCTCTGTGACTCCCTCGTCAGGTCCACACCCCCCACCAACCCAACCTCCACTCCCGGCACCTTCCCCTGCAACCGCAAGAAATGCAAAACTTGTGCCCACACCTCCCCCCTTACTTCCCTCCAAGGCCCCAAGGGATACTTCCATATCCACCACAAATTCACCTGCACCTCCACACACATCATCTATTGCATCCTCTGCACCCGATGTGGCCTCCTTTATATTGGGGAGACAGGCTGCCTACTTGCGGAACGTTTCAGAGAACACCTCTGGGACACCTGGACCAACCAACCCAACCACCCCGTGGCTCAACACTTCAACTCCCCCTCCGACTTCACCAAGGACATGCAGGTCCTTGGCCTCCTCCATCACCAGACCATAGCAACACGACGGCTTGAGGAAGAGCACCTCATCTTCCGCCTAGGAACCCTCCAACCACAAGGGATGAACTCAGATTTCTCCAGTTTCCTCATTTCCCCTCCCCCCACCTTGTCTCAGTCCCAACCCTCAAACTCAGCACCACCTTCTTAACCTGCAATCTTCTTCCTGACCTCTCCGCCCCCACCCCCACTCCGGCCTATCACCCTCACCTTAACCTCCTTCCACCTCTCGCATTTCCAAGCTCCTCCCCCAAGTCCCTCCTCCCTACCTTTTATCTTAGCCTGCTTGGCACACTTTCCTCATTCCTGAAGAAGGGCTCATGCCCGAAACATCAATTCTCCTGCTCCTTGGATGTTGCCTGACCTGCTGCGCTTTTCCAGCAACACATTTTCAGCTCTGATCTCCAGCATCTGCAGTCCTCACTTTCTCCTCGTAACCCCCAAACCCTGATCCCAGACAGTAATCCCCAAACCCCGATCCCAGACAGTAAGACCAATCCCTGATCCCAGACAGTAACCCCCAAACCCCGATCCCAGACAGCAACACCAATCCCTGATCCCAGATAGTAATCCCCAAACCCTGATCCCAAGCAGTAACTCCAAACCCTGATCAAAGCAGTAACACCAAACTCTGATCCTAGACAGTAATCCCAAACCCTGATCCCAGGCAGTAACCCCAAAACCCCAATCCTCAACAGTTATCCCCAAATCCTGACCTTATCCCTGACTCCCAGACCTAACCTTATTGCCCATCCCTAGATGCTCTCAATAAGGTGGGGGTGAGCTGCCTTCTTGAACTGCTGCAGTCCATGTGCTGTGGGTAGACCCACAATGCCCTTAGGGAGGGAATTCCAGGATTCTGACCCAGCGACAGTGAAGGCACGGTGATATATTTCCAAATCAGGATGGTGAGTGACTTGGAGTGGAACTTGTAGGGGGTAGTGTTCCCGTGCATCTGCTGGCCTTGTCTTTCTAGATGGAACTGGGCGTGAGTTTGGAAGGTGCTGCCAGAGGATCTTTGGTGAATATCTGCAGTGCATCTTGTAGATAGTACACACTGCTGCTACTGAGCGTCAGTGGGGAGGGAGTGGATGCCTGTGGATGTACCAATCAAGAAGGCTGCTTAGTCCTGGATGGTGTTGAGCTTCTTGAGTGTTGTTGGAGCTGCCCCCATCCAGGCAAGTGGGGAGTATTCCCTCACCCTCCTGACTTGTGCCTTGTAGATGGTGGGCATAAAACCATAAGAACTAGGAGTAGGAGAAGGCAATTAAATCCACTAGGTGAGGCCCTAGAAGGATGGGTTAGTAAATTTGCAGATGACACTAAAGTTGTGGATAGTGCCAAAGGATGTTGCAGCTTAAAGAGGGACTTAAATAAGCTGCAGAGCTAGGCTGTGAGGTAGCAAATGGAGATTAATGTGGAAAAGTGTGAGGTGATTCACTTTGGAAGGAGTAACAGGAATGCAGAGTACTGGGCGACTGGTAAGATTCTTGGTAGTGTAGATGAGCAGAGATCTTGATGTCCAGGTACATAGATCCCTGAAAGTTGCCACCCAGGCTGATAGGGTTGTAAAGAAGGCATACAGTGTGTTAGCTTTTATTAGTAGAGGGATTGAGTTTTGAAACCATGAGGTTATGCTGCAGCTGTACAAAACTCTGGTGAGGCCACCCTTGGAGTATTGTGTACAGTTCTGGTCACCGCATTATAGGAAGGATGTGGAAGCTTTGGAAAGGGTTCAGAGGAGATTTACCAGGATGTTGCCTGGTCTGGAGGGAAGGTCTTATGAGGAAAGGCTGAGGGACTTGAGGCTGTTCTCGTTAGAGAGAAGAAGGTTGAGAGGTGACTTAGTAGAGACATACAAGATAATCAGAGGGTTAGATAGGGTGGACAGGGAGATCCTTTTTCCTCGGATGGTGATGGCTAGCACAAGGGGGCATTGCTTTAAATTGAGGGGTGATAGATATAGGACAGATGTCAGAGGTAGTTTCTTTACTCAGAGCAGTAGAGGCAACAGTTGTAGACTCGCCAACTTTAAGTGCATTTAAAGTCATTGGATAAACATATGGATGATAATGGAACATGGAACACTTTTAGATGGGCTTCTGATTGGTTCCACATGTTGGCGCAATCCAGGACCGAATGGCCTGTACTGTGCTGTAATGTTCTGTGTTCTATGTTCTAAGCTTGCTCTGCCCTTTAATACAATCATGGCTAAACTCATCTAGGCATCAATTCCACTTTCTTTCGCACTCTACATAATCCTTTAATCTGTTACTAGTTAAACATTAAAAAACCTTCAATTTATTCAGTGTCCCAGCATCTCTTGAACATTGGGAGAGTGAATTGCATAGATTCAGGACCCTTTGAGAGAAGGAATTTCTCCTCACCTCTGTTTTAAATCTGCTAGCCCTTACCCTAAAACTATGACCTCTTGTTCTAAATTGCCCCACACGAGGAAGCATCCTTTCTGCATCATTTTGTCAATTCCTTTCAGCATCTTTCTACCTCAATTAGATCTCCTCTCATTCTTCCACACTCCAGAGTGTCAAGGCCTAAACTGTTCAATTTGTCTTCCAAGTTAAAAATCACAGAACACCAGGTTATAGTCCCAACAGGTTGCCTGGAGTTGTATGATTTTTAACTTTGCCCACCCCACTCCAACACTGGCTCCTCCACATTAATCTCTCTTCATAAGGACAGACCCCTCATCTCTAGAATCAATTTAGTGACCCTCCTCTGAACTGCCTCCAATACAACTACATCCCACCTCATACAAGAGGACTAGAACTGTCCATAATACTCCAGGTGTGGTCTCACTAATGCCTTGGACAGTTGTAGCAACCCTTTCCTACTTTGAAACTCCATTCCTTTCGCTATAAATGCCAAACTTCCATTTGCTTTCCTTACTACCAGCTGTCCCTGCATACTCGCCTTCTGTGATTTATGCACAAGGACATGCAGATCCCTCTGCACTGAAGCTCTCTGAAGTTTCTCTCCATTTAAATCAAAAGTTGTCTTTCTAGTGCTCCAATAAAAATGGAGAAGCTCACGCTTATCCACGTTAAACTTCATCTGCTAAATTTTGGCCCATTCAGCTAACCATGTTATACCCATTCACAAATTTATTTCTTCATTGGAACTTACGTTCTCACCTATTTTCAAGTCAGTTGTAAATTTGTCTATAGTACATTCTGTCCCTGCATCCAACTCATCAATATCCATTGGAAATAGTTAGTGCCTGAGGACTGAATCCTGTGGTGCCCCATTCATTACAGCTTACCTGCCACTTTTCCCAACTCTCTGCTTTCTGTTGGTTATCCTGTGTCCAAGCAAAAAATAACCTCTGACCCCATGTGATCTTAATTTGTGTATTAACCTTTTATATGGCAACTTACAAAAATGCCTTCTGAAAGTCCAGAGACACTACATCTACATTGCTTTTTACATAGTGTCATAGAGATGTACAGCAGGGAAACAGACCCTTCGGTCCAACCTGTCCATGCCAACCAGATATCCCAACCCAATCTAGTCCCACCTGCCAGCACCCAGCCCATATGCCTCCAAACCCTTCCTATTCATATACCCATCCAAATGCCTCTTAAATGCTGTAATTGTACCAGCCTCCACCACATCCTCTGGCAGCTCATTCCATACACATACCACCCTCTGCATCTTCAAAGACCTTGAACAAATTAGTCAAACATGATTTACCCTTCATAAAACCATGCTGACTCTGATGGACTGTATTTTGACTTTCCAAAAATCCTGTTATTACTTCCTTAATACAGGATTCCAACTATTTCCCAGTGACAGATGTTTAACTAACTGGCCTAGTTTCCTACCTTCTGCCTCCCTACCTTTGCGAATCAGGTTGTGATATCAGCATTTTTCCAATCCATGGAACTTTTCCAGGATTAAGATAACTTTGAAATATTATAACCAATAAATACACTATTCCTGCTGCCACTTCCTTTAAGACCCTTGGATGTAGACCATCAGGCTCTGGGACTTGTCTGCCTTGAATCTCAATAGTTTGCTCAGGACTTTTTTTCAAGTGATGATGATTGATCTATATTCCTTTCCTTCTATAACTTCTGCATCACCTTTTACTTTCGCAAACAATACCCTTTTACGTTAGTTACAAGAGAAAGAGTGAGAGAGAGAGAGAGAGAGAGAGAGAGAAAGAAAGAAATAAGGTTTTAAATGAGGTGCAATGGTGTTGAAATGTAGGAATTAGGGGTGCAATACCAAACAACACTGAACAAAATTTGCAAAGAGAGAAAATACTGGAATGACCAACAGGTGACACAGACCAGCATCCTCTGCTGCCAAAACAGAAAAAAAAATGATTTTGTTTCTCTGCTATTGCGGTGCTGCCCACTATTAACTCCCCAGTTGCATTCTCTAAGGAACCAAGATTCACTTTAGTTAGTCACTCACTTACTCTGTATACACTTAACGACGCTTTTGCTATTTTGCAGTAATTTTGTTTCATTACCTACCTTTGCTTTTTTAAAATTCCCTTTTAGTAACTCTTTTGTCAGTCATAAACAGTTTACCAAACCTCCAGCCTGCCATTCACCTTTACAGTATGGTATACCTCTTTATATTATTTTTAACTCCCTTGCTTAGCCATTGATGACTTTCCCTGTCTCATAATCACTCTTCCTTTCTAGAATATATTTTAGTTAGGAGCAAAGAAAAAGAAGGAAGCATATGTCAGGTATAGAAAGGATACATTGAGTGAATCCTTAGAAGAGTATAAAGGAAGTAGGAGTATACTTAAGAGGGAAATCAGGAGGGCAAAAAGGGGACATGAGATAGCTTTGGCAAAAAGAATTAAGGAGAATCCAAAGAGTTTTTACAAATACATTAAGGACAAAAAGGTAACTAGGGAGAGAATAGGACCCCTCAAAGATCAGCAAGGCGGCCTTTGTGTGGAGCTGCAGAAAATAGGGGAGATACTAAATGAGTATTTTGCATCAGTATTTACTGTGGAAAAGGATATGGAAGATATAGACTGTAGAGAAATAGATGGTGACATCTTGCAAAATGTCCAAATTACAGAGGAGGAAGTGCTGGATGTCTTGAAATGCATAAAAGTGGATAAATCCCCAGGACCTGATCAGGGGTACCCTAGAACTCTGTGGGAAGTTAGGGAAGTGATTGCTGGGCCTCTTGCTGAGATATTTGTATCATCGATAGTCACAGGTGAGGTGCCGGAAGACTGGAGGTTGGCAAATGTGGTGCCACTGTTTAAGAAGGGTGGTAAAGACAAGCCAGGGAACTATCGACCAGTGAGCCTGACGTTGGTGGTGGGCAAGTTGTTGGAGGGAATCCTGAGGGACAGGATGTACATGTATTTGGAAAGGCAAGGACTGATTAAGGATAGTCAACATGGCTTTGTGCGTGGGAAATCATGTCTCACAAACTTGATTGAGTTTTTTTGAAGAAGTAACAAAGAGGATTGATGAGGGCAGAGCAGTAGATGTGATCTATATGGACTTCAGTAAGGTGTTCAACAAGGTTCCCCATGGGAGACTGATTAGCAAGGTTAGATCTCATGGAATACAGGGAGAACTAGCCATTTGGGTACAGAACTGGCTCAAAGGTAGAAGACAGAGGGTGGTGGTGGAGGGTTGTTTTTCAGACTGGAGACCTGTGACCAGTGGAGTGCCACAAGGATTGGTGCTGGGTCCTCTACTTTTTGTCATTACGTAAATGATTTGGATGTGAGCATAAGAGGTACAGTTAGTAAGTTTGCAGATGACACCAAAATTGGTGGTGTAGTGGACAGCAAAGAGGGTTACCTCAGATTACAACAGGTTTGGTATGCTTTCCTTTATTGGTCAGAGTATTGAGTACAGGAGTTGGGAGGTCATGTTGCGGCTGTACAGGACATTGGTTAGGCCACTGTTCGAATATTGCATGCAATTCTGGTCTCCTTCCTATTGGAAGGATGATGTGAAACTTGAAAGGATTCAGAAAAGATTTACAAGGATGTTGCCAGGGTTGGAGGATTTGAGCTACAGGGAGAGGCTGAACAGGCTGGGGCTGTTTTCCCTGGAGTGTCAGAGGCTGAGGGGTGACCTTATAGAGGTTTACAAAATTATGAGGGGCATGGATAGGATAAATAGACAAAGTCTTTTCCCTGGGGGCGGGGAGTCCAGAACTAGAGGGCATAGGTTTAGGGTGAGAGGGGAAAGATATAACAGAGATCTAAGGGGCAACTTTTTCACACAGAGGGTGGTACGTGTATGGAATGAGCTGCCAGAGGATGTGGTGGAGGCTGGTACAATTGCAACATTTAAGAGGCATTTGGATGGGTATATGAATAGGAAGGGTTTGGAGGGGTATGGGTCAAATGCTGGCATATCGGACTAGACTAGGTTAAGAAATCTGGTTGGCATGGACAAGTTGGACTGAAGAGTCTGTTTCTGTGCTGTACATCTCTGTGAGTCTGTGACTCTATGACTCTAAGTGGGTGATTCCTTTATTATTAAACTATGACCCGAGTTGGAGAGTCTTCCAGAGGAGGAACCCTCCTTTCCACATCCACCTGGTGAAGACCCCTGAGGATTTTATACGGTCCCAATCAGCCCCCTCTGACTGTTTAAACTCCCGAGGATGCGGGCTGAGCCTGTCTAACCTTTCCTCAGAGCGCAACCCCCCCATTCCAATCCTTAGTGCAGTAGGCCTTCTCTGAACTGCTTCCCACACATTAACATCCTTCTGTAAGTACACTGCCCAGTACTGTACCCAGTAATCCAGGTGCAGGCTCCCCAATAACCTGGGGAACTGAGGGATAACCTCCCTACTCTTGGATTTAATTCCCCCTCACAATAGACCAGCACATTCTCTCAGCTTTCCTGGTCTCTTACTGTCCCTGTAGATTCATCTTCTGGGACCCATGCATCAGGATACCCAGAGTTTGAGAGTGATTAAGGATGGGAAATAAATACTGGCCTTTCCAGCGATGCCTACATCTCATCAAAGTGTAAAAAAGATGATCTTCGAAATACACGTTGTTGTTAAACTGTTGTCGTTTATATAAAAGATTTGGATGTGAACATCAGAGATATAGTTAGTAAGTTTGCAGATGACACCAAAATTGGAGGTGTTGTGGAGAGCAAAGAAGGTTACTTCCGATTACAATGAGACTGTGATCAGATGGGCCAAGGAGTGGCAGATGGAGTTAATGTTGTTAACAAAATCATCTTTATTGATCTGCGATATGGTCCAGCGACACTGTGCATGTGGAAATACCAGGGCACGGTTTTTCACTTTTTAATGCAAAAGTTGAACAACATGAACAAAGACAGTTATCACCCCTGGGGGCAGTTACCACCCACACCGGGCACCTACCACCCACACCGGGTACCTACCACCCACACCGGGCACCTACCACCCACACCGGGCACCTACCACCCACACCGGGCACCTACCACCCACACCAGGCACTTACCACCCACACTGGGCACTTACCACCCACACCGGGCACCTACCACCCACACCGGGCAGTTACCACCCACACCAGGCACCTACCACCCACACCAGGCAGTTACCACCCACACCGGGCACCTACCACCCACACCAGGCACTTACCACCCACACCGGGTACTTACCACCCACACCGGGTACTTACCACCCACACCAGGCACCTACCACCCACACCAGGCAGTTACCACCCACACCGGGCACCTACCACCCACACCGGACACCTACCACCCACACCGGGCAGGTACCACCCAGACCGGGTACCTACCACCATCACCGGGGGATACCTACCACCATCACTGGGCACCTACCACCCACACCGGGCACTTACCACACAGACCGGGTACCTACCACTCACACCGGGGACCTACCACCCACACCGGGCACCTACCACCCACACCGGGTACCTTCCACCCACACCGGGTACCTTCCACCCACACCGGGTACCTACCACCCACACCGGGCACCTTCCACCCACACCAGGTACCTACCACCCACACCGGGCACCTTCCACCCACACCAGGTACCTACCACCCACACCAGGCACCTTCCACCCACACCAGGTACCTACCACCCACACCGGGCACCTTCCACCCACACCGGGTACCTTCCACCCAGACCGGGTACCTTCCACCCACACCGGGTCCCTTCCACCCACACCGGGTCCCTTCCACCCACACCGGGTACCTACCACCCACACCGGGTACCTTCCACCCACACCGGGTACCTACCACCCACACCGGGTACCTTCCACCCACACCGGGTACCTTCCACCCACACCGGGCACCTTCCACCCACACTGGGTACCTTCCACCCACACCGGGTACCTACCACCCACACCGGGCACCTACCACCCACACCAGGTACCTACCACCCACACCGGGTACCTACCACCCAGACCGGGTACCTTCCACCCACACCGGGTCCCTTCCACCCACACCGGGTCCCTGCCACCCACACCGGGTACCTACCACCCACACCGGGTACCTTCCACCCACACCGGGTACCTACCACCCACACCGGGTACCTTCCACCCACACCGGGCACCTTCCACCCACACTGGGTACCTTCCACCCACACCGGGTACCTACCACCCACACCGGGCACCTACCACCCACACCAGGTACCTACCACCCACACCGGGTACCTACCACCCACACCGGGGTCCCTTCCACCCACACCGGGGTACCTACCACCCACACCGGGCACCTTCCACCCACACCGGGTACCTACCATCCACACCGGGTACCTACCGCCCACACCGGGCACCTTCCACCCACACCGGGTACCTACCATCCACACCGGGTACCTTCCACCCACACCGGGTACCTTCCACCCACACCGGGTACCTACCACCCACACCGGGCACCTTCCACCCACACCGGGCACCTACCATCCACACCGGGTACCTTCCACCCACACCAGGTCCCTTCCACCCACACCGGGTACCTACCATCCACACCGGGTACCTTCCACCCACACCAGATACCTACCACCCACACCGGGTACCTACCATCCACACCGGGTACCTTCCACCCACACCAGGCACCTTCCACCCACACCAGGCACCTTCCACCCACACCGGGTACCTACCACCCACACCAGGCACCTTCCACCCACACCGGGTACCTACCACCCACACCGGGTACCTACCACCCACACCAGGTACCTACCACCCACACCAGGCACCTTCCACCCACACCGGGTACCTACCACCCACACCGGGTACCTTCCACCCACACCGGGTACCTACCACCCACACCGGGTACCTTCCACCCACACCAGGTACCTACCACCCACACCGGGTACCTACCACCCACACCGGGTACCTTCCACCCACACCAGGCACCTACCACCCACACCGGGTACCTTCCACCCACACCAGGCACCTACCACCCACACCGGGTACCTACCACCCACACCGGGTACCTACCATCCACACCGGGTACCTTCCACCCACACCAGATACCTACCACCCACACCGGGTACCTACCATCCACACCGGGTACCTTCCACCCACACCAGGCACCTTCCACCCACACCAGGCACCTTCCACCCACACCGGGTACCTACCACCCACACCAGGCACCTTCCACCCACACCGGGTACCTACCACCCACACCGGGTACCTACCACCCACACCAGGTACCTACCACCCACACCAGGCACCTTCCACCCACACCGGGTACCTACCACCCACACCGGGTACCTTCCACCCACACCGGGTACCTACCACCCACACCGGGTACCTTCCACCCACACCAGGTACCTACCACCCACACCGGGTACCTACCACCCACACCGGGTACCTTCCACCCACACCAGGCACCTACCACCCACACCGGGTACCTTCCACCCACACCAGGCACCTACCACCCACACCGGGTACCTACCACCCACACCGGGTACCTACCATCCACACCGGGTACCTTCCATCCACACCAGGTACCTACCACCCACACCGGGTACCTACCACCCACACCGGGTATCTTCCATCCACACCAGGTACCTACCATCCACACCGGGTACCTACCACCCACACAGGGCACCTACCACCCACACCGGGTACCTACCACCCACACCGGGTCCCTTCCATCCATACTGAGCAAATTCTAGCACTGGGAGAGAGGGAAACGTTGAGTGTGTGGAAATGTCACTGCCTTCATGATCCAGAGTCCTCTGCTGATGGTGTGGGCTCAGGCCAGGCCTCCAGGAACAACACCCACCCCCCCCACACACACACACTCATATACACACACACACACACACACACACACATACACACACACACACACCCACACCCACACACACACACACACACACACCCACACACATATACACACACACACACATGCTCACATACGCCCACACATATACACACACACCCACATATACACCCACACACACCCACCCACACATACATACACATATACACACCCCCCCACACACACACACACACATACACACACCCACACACACATACACACACATATACACACACACCCCCACACACACACACCCACCCACACACACATACACATATACACACACACACCCCCACACACACACACACACCCACACATACATACACATATACACACACACACCCCCCACACACACCCACCCACCCACACATACACATATACACACCCCCCCACACACACACACATACACACACCCACACACACATACACACACATATACACACACCCCCCACACACACACACCCACCCACACACACATACACATATACACACACCCCCCCCCACACACACACACACACACCCACACACACACACATACACACACCCATACACACACATACACACACATATACACACCCCCCCCACACACACACACACCCACCCACACACACATATACATATATACACACCCCCAACACACACACACACACACCCACACACACATACACATATACACACACCACCCACACATATACACACACACCCACATCCACACATACATACACACACACACCCATACCCACAGACACAGACACACACACCCACATGCCCACATCCACACATACACACACACATCCACACACCCACACTCACACACACATATACACACACACCCACATACACACCCCCACACATACACAAACACTCAGACATCCACATACATCCACCCACACCCACACTCACCCACACATATACACCCACATACACACACATACACACCCCCACACATACACAAACACTCAGACATCCACATACATCCACACACACACCCACACCCACACTCACACTCACACACACATATACACACACACCCACACACACCCACATACACACCCCCACACATACATAAACACTCAGACATCCACATACATCCACACACACACACACCCACACTCACACACACCCACACTCACACACACACACATGCTCACATACGCCCACACATATACACACACATCCACATATACACCCACACACACACATATACACACACACACACATACATCCACACACACATACACACACACACACACACACATGCTCACATACGCCCACACATATACACACACATCCACACACCCACCTACACACACATACACACCCACACCCATATACATCCACCCACATATACACACACACATATACATACACACACACCCACATACACACACATATACACCCACACCCACATACACATACCTACATACACACACATGCACATATACACACCCACCCACATGCACACCCATCCACACACCCATATATACACACAGTCACACCCACATACGCAAATACCCACACATATACACACAACACCCACATACACACACACCCACACAACATATACACACACTCTCATACACACATGCACACACACCCACACTCACCCACCCATACACACATACCCACATACACATATACACACCCACCCACATACATGCCCACCCACACACACACTTACACACACATATACACGCCCACCCACACACACACATATACACACCCACATACACACACATCCACACACACACTCACACACTTCCCCACACACACATCCAAAAACTCCCACACCCTCACACACCCTGCCACACACACATACACCCACACACACACTCACACCACCCCACACACCCACACCCCCACACACACAGGCACACACCCCCAAACACACACACACACCCACACACACCCCCACACAAACATACACCCACACACATACACACACACACCCACATACACCGACACACAGTCATTCACACGCACCCACACATACACCTACACATACACACAGACCCACACACTCCCACACACACACACCCACATACACAAACACACACACATATACACACACTCATACTCACCCACACACATACATCCACCTACACAACCACAACCACACACACACACCACCCCACACACACAAGCACATCCCCCAATTACAAACATACACCCACACACACACTCCAACACACACACACACCCAGACACACCCACATACACCGACACACAGACATACACACACACACCCACACATACACACCCACACTCACATACACAAACACACACACATATACACACACATACACACCCACACACACATGTATACACCCACCCACATACACACACATATACACACCCACCCACATACACACACATATACACACCCACCCACATATATACACACACACATACACATATACACACACACATACACACTCCCACACACACACATACACACACACATACTCACATATACACACCCACCTACATACAGACACACACACTCACACACACACATATACACACCCACCCACATACACACACACCCACACTCACACACCCACACAATCTCTCAGACACACACATATACACACGCATATACACACCCACCCACAAACACACACACGCACCCACACACACACCCACACATACTCACATATACACACCCACCCTCATACACACCTACCCACACACACACATACACCCACACGAACATACCCATACACAAATATACACACCCATCCACATACACACCCACTCACACACACAATCACACACCCACACACATACACACACCCACCCACACCCATATACACACCCACCCACATATATACACACACATACACATACACACACACATACACACCCACACACACATACTCATATATACACACCCACCTACATACGCTCACACACACACATATACACACCCACCCACATACACACACACCTACACACACACACCCACACAATCTCTCAGACACACACATATACACACACATACCCACACACATATACACACCCACCCACAAACACACACACCCACCCACAAACACACACCCACACATACTCACATATACACACCCACCCTCATACACACCTACCCACACACACACATACACCCACACGCACATACCCACACACACATATACACACCCACCCACATACACACCCACTCACACACACAATCACACACCCACACACATATACACACCCACCCACACACACACACATATACACACCCACCCACACACACACACGCACCCACACACATATACACACCCACACACACATCCACCTACACTCACACACCCACACTCATACACACACATATAAACACCCACGCACATACACACACACCCACACATACAGCCACACACACACATATATGCCCACCCCCACACACACCCACACACACATACACCCACACATACATCCACACACCCACACCCCCACACACACACACACACACACACACAGGCATACCCCCCACACACACATACACCCACACATACATCCACACACACACACCTACACCCCCATACACACACCTATACACACACAGGCACACCCCCAACACACACACACCCACACCCACACATACACACACCCACACCCACACACACATATACACACCCACATACACACCCCCACATATACACACCCACCCACGCACACACATACAGACACCCCCACACGCACCCACACACACACATACACACACACCCACATATATACACCCACACCCACTCACACACCCACACACACATATATACACCCACACACATACACACACCCACTCACACACCCACACACACACTCTGACACACACATATACTCACCCACCCACATCCACACACATCCACACACACACACACCCACACACATATACACATACACACAAAAATCCCCCAACACACACCCACACACATACACCCACACATACATCCACACACACACACCCACATACACACACACACACACACAGGCACACCCACACCTATACACACCCACACACACATACACACACATACACACCCACACTCGCACATACAGACACACACACTCACACACATATATACACACCCACCCACATGCACACCCTCCCACATACTCACACCCTCCCACACACATACACATATGCCCACACACACATATATACACACATACACACACAATCACCCACACATATACACACACACATACCCACATATATACACATACACCCCCATATACACACACACCCACACACACCCGCATACACTCACACCCATATACACACATACATATACACACACACCCACACATATACACACACACCCACACATATACACACACACCCGCATACACACACACACACCCCCACATACACGCACACACCCACATACACACACATATACCCACACTCACACGCACCCACACACACACACTCACAATGCACATATACACACCGACCCACATGCACACCCACCCACCCACACTCACACACCCCACACACACACATACACCCACACACACATATATACACACACACAGACACACCCACATACACACACACCCACACATATACACACACACCCACATACACACACATACCCACACTCACACACCCACACACACACATATACACACCCACTCACATTCACACCCACCCACACACATATATGCCCACCCCCACACACAAATATACACACCCACCCACACACACACCCACATACACACACATACACACACCCACATACACACACACCCACATACACACACACCCACATACACACACGCACACACACATATACACACACATACACACACACCCACACTCACACACGTATTACACCCACCCACACACACACACACCCACACATACATACACCCACACACAGACCCACACACTCCCACACACACACACCACACACACTCACATACACCGAAACAGTCATACACATACATACACACAGACCCACACACTCCCACACCCACATACACAAACACACACACACATATACACACATACACCCACACACACATACACAAACACACCCACCCACACACACCCACACATACACACACACACCCACACACACATACACAAACACACCCACACACACACACCCACACACACATACTCACATATACACACCCACCCACATACAGACACACACATACATCCACACATATACACACCCACCCACATATACACACACATACACACCCACACACATATACTCCCACACACACATACACACACCCACCCACCCACACACACATACTCACATATACACACCCAGCCACATACACACTCCCACACACACACATACACACACACACCCAAATACTCACATATACACACCCAGCCACATACACACTCCCACACACACACACAAACACACACCCACATACTCACATATACACACCCACCCACATACAGACACACACATACACACATACACACCCACATACTCACATATACACACCCACCCACATACAGACACACACACACACACACACACACGTATACACTCCCACTCTGGGCCTACTGCAGTCAGGAACCCCCCGTCCGGGTCCACTGCAGTCAGGAACCCCCACTCTGGGCCCACTGCAGTCAGGAACCCCCACTCAGGGCCCACTGCCGTCAGGAACCCCCACTCCAGTCAGGAACCCCCGCTCCGGGCCCACTGCCGTCAGGAACCCCCGGTCCGGGCCCACTGTAGTCAGGAACCCCCACTCTGGGCCCACTGCAGTCAGGAACCCCCACTCTGGGCCCACTGCAGTCAGGAACCCCCACTCCAGGCCCACTGCAGTCAGGAACCCCCACTCCGGGCCCACTGCAGTCAGGAACCCCCACGCTGGGTCCACTGCAGTCAGGAACCCCCACTCCGGGCCCACTGCAGTCAGGAACCCCCACTCCAGGCCCACTGCAGTCAGGAACCCCCACTCTGGGCCCACTGTAGTCAGGAACCCCCATTCCAGGCCCACTGCCGTCAGGAACCCCCGGTCCGGGCCCACTGCCGTCTGGAATCCCCGGTCCGGGCCCACTGTAGTGAGGAACCCCCACTCCAGGCCCACTGTAGTCAGGAACCCCCAATCCAGGCCCACTGCAGTCAGGAACCCCCACTCCAGGCCCACTGTAGTCAGGAACCCCCACTCCGGGCCCACTGTAGTCAGGAACCCCCACTCCGGGCCCACTGCTGTCAGGAATCCCCGGTCCAGGCCCACTACAGTCAGGAACCCCCACTCCAGGCCCACTGTAGTCAGGAACCCCCACTCCAGGCCCACTGTAGTCAGGAACCCCCACTCTGGGCCCACTGCCATTAGGAACCCCCGGTCCGGGCCCACTGCAGTCAGGAACCCCCACTCCAGTCAGGAACCCCCACTCTGGGCCCACTGCAGTCAGGAACCCCCACTCTGGGCCCATTGCAGTCAGGAACCTCCACTCTGGGCCCACTGTAGTCAGGAACCCCCACTCTGGGCCCACTGTAGTCAGGAACCCCCACTCTGGGCCCACTGTAGTCAGGAACCCCCACTCTGGGCCCACTGCAGTCAGGAACCCCCACTCTGGGCCCACTGTAGTCAGGAACCCCCACTGCAGGCCCACTGCAGTCAGGAACCCCCACTCTGGGCCCACTGCAGTCAGGAACCCCCACTCCAGGCCCACTGCAGTCAGGAACCCCCACTCTGGGCCCACTGCAGTCAGGAACCCCCACTCTGGACCCACTGCAGTCAGGAACCCCCACTCTGGACCCACTGCAGTCTGGAACCCCCACTCTGGGCCCACTGCAGTCAGGAACCCCCACTCTGGGCCCACTGCAGTCAGGAATCCCCACTCTGGGCCCACTGCAGTCAGGAACCCCCACTCTGGACCCACTGCAGTCTGGAACCCCCACTCTGGGCCCACTGCAGTCAGGAACCCCCACTCTGGGCCCACTGCAGTCAGGAATCCCCGGTCCGGGCCCACTGTAGTGAGGAACCCCCACTCCAGGCCCACTGTAGTCAGGAACCCCCAATCCAGGCCCACTGCAGTCAGGAACCCCCACTCCAGGCCCACTGTAGTCAGGAACCCCCACTCCGGGCCCACTGTAGTCAGGAACCCCCACTCCGGGCCCACTGCTGTCAGGAATCCCCGGTCCAGGCCCACTACAGTCAGGAACCCCCACTCCAGGCCCACTGTAGTCAGGAACCCCCACTCCAGGCCCACTGTAGTCAGGAACCCCCACTCTGGGCCCACTGCCATTAGGAACCCCCGGTCCGGGCCCACTGCAGTCAGGAACCCCCACTCCAGTCAGGAACCCCCACTCTGGGCCCACTGCAGTCAGGAACCCCCACTCTGGGCCCATTGCAGTCAGGAACCTCCACTCTGGGCCCACTGTAGTCAGGAACCCCCACTCTGGGCCCACTGTAGTCAGGAACCCCCACTCTGGGCCCACTGTAGTCAGGAACCCCCACTCTGGGCCCACTGTAGTCAGGAACCCCCACTGCAGGCCCACTGTAGTCAGGAACCGCCACTCTGGGCCCACTGCAGTCAGGAACCCCCACTCTGGGCCCACTGCAGTCAGGAACCCCCACTCTGGGCCCACTGCAGTCAGGAACCCCCACTCTGGACCCATTGCAGTCAGGAACCCCCACTCTGGACCCACTGCAGTCTGGAACCCCCATTCTGGGCCCACTGCACTCAGGAACCCCCACTCTGGGCCCACTGCAGTCAGGAACCCCCACTCCGGGCCCACTGCAGTCAGGAATCCCCACTCCGGGCCCACTGCAGTCAGGAACCCCCACTCCAGGCCCACTGCAGTCAGGAACCCCCACTCTGGGCCCACTGCAGTCAGGAACCCCCACGCTGGGCCCACTGCAGTCAGGAACCCCCACTCTGGGCCCACTGCAGTCAGGAACCCCCACTGCAGGCCCACTGTAGTCAGGAACCCCCACTCTGGGCCCACTGTAGTCAGGAACCCCCATTGTGGGCCCACTGCAGTCAGGAACCCCCACTCTGGACCCACTGCAGTCAGGAACCCCCACTCTGGACCCACTGCAGTCTGGAACCCCCACTCTGGGCCCACTGCAGTCAGGAACCCCCACTCTGGGCCCACTGCAGTCAGGAACCCCCACTCCGGGCCTACTGCAGTCAGGAACCCCCACTCCGGGCCTACTGCAGTCAGGAACCCCCACTCCGGGCCTACTGCAGTCAGGAACCCCCACTCCGGGCCCACTGCAGTCTGGAACCCCCACTCTGGGCCCACTGCAGTCAGGAATCCCCACTCCGGGCCCACTGCAGTCAGGAACCCCCACTCTGGGCCCACTGCAGTCAGGAACCCCCACTCTGGGCCCACTGCAGTCAGGAACCCCCACTCTGGTCCCACTGCAGTCAGGAATCCCCACTCTGGTCCCACTGCAGTCAGGAACCCCCACTCTGGTCCCACTGCAGTCAGGAATCCCCACTCTGGGCCCACTGCAGTCAGGAACCCCCACTCTGGGCCCACTGCAGTCAGGAACCCCCACTCTGGGCTCACTGCAGTCAGGAACCCCCACTCCGGGCCTACTGCAGTCAGGAACCCCCACTCCGGGCCCACTGCAGTCTGGAACCCCCACTCTGGGCCCACTGCAGTCAGGAATCCCCACTCCGGGCCCACTGCAGTCAGGAACCCCCACTCTGGGCCCACTGCAGTCAGGAACCCCCACTCTGGGCCCACTGCAGTCAGGAACCCCCACTCTGGTCCCACTGCAGTCAGGAATCCCCACTCCGGGCCCACTGCAGTCAGGAACCCCCACTCTGGGCCCACTGCAGTCTGGAACCCCCACTCTGGGCACACTGCAGTCAGGAATCCCCACTCCGGGCCCACTGCAGTCAGGAACCCCCACTCTGGGCCCACTGCAGTCAGGAATCCCCACTCTGGGCCCACTGCAGTCAGGAACCCCCACTCCGGGCCCACTGCAGTCAGGAACCCCCACTCTGGGCCCATTGCAGTCAGGAACCCCCACTCTGGGCCCACTGCAGTGAGGAACCCCCACTCCGGGCCCACTGCAGTCAGGAACCCCCACTCCGGGCCCACTGCAGTCAGGAACCCCCACTCTGGGCCCACTGCAGTCAGGAATCCCCATTTCGGCCTTCTGCAGCCAGGATCCTGGCTCTTGGCCTACCATAGCCAGGAGTCCACACTTCACCTTTGCTGCGCCCAACTGCTCCTCCACATTTCCAGGAGTCCATGCAACAGGCCTACGAAGCCAGAAGTCCCCACACCGGGCACTGACACCGACACAGTCAACCATCTACCACAGGCCAGACTCCTGGCTCCGCCATTGCCATTGCCAATACCAGGAGTCCAGGTATTAGGCCTACAAGCCAGGAGTCACCATTAACATCATCTTGGTTTTCTGCAACATCAGAAGAGAAAAAGATGAAAAGAGAGAGAGAAAAGGAGTGTGCCAATGCGGAGTGGACGGGCTCAGCCTGAACACTATCTACCACATGCCAGTGCTGCCATTTTGGAGTGACAGTCACTGCTCCATGCTGACCTGGTCTTCACTCTCTTTGCTGTTGTCTTGGCTTGAGTCCTCGTGACTCAATTCCCCCAGGAGCCACTGCGGCTCCCCATTCCCCACCTCGCCCTCACTTAGCTCCACCACAATGGATCGCATTCGGCCCTTTAGCCTGCAGCAGGGCTCAAAATCTGAAGAGTCAGGAAATATCTGGGCAGTGAGACAGGGTAGACAGCAGTGACAGACAGGACATTGTAACTTTGCTCAAAACCTGACCAAGGTAGCAATCCACTTCCCTTCCCCTAGACTGCCCTCAGTCTCTCCCATAGTCCACAGCAACCCACATCTGAACACAATCCAACCTGGGGTTCACCCAGCAACTGTGTTCACTGTATCAGGATCTGGAGTAGAAATCACTGGATCCAGATCAGGAGCAGGAATCACTGAATAGGGATGGGGAACAGGAATTATTGGATCAAGATCTGGAACAGGAATCGCTGGATATAGGTCTGGAGCAGGAATCCCAGATCGGAATTTGGAACAGGAATTGATGGTTGCAGATCTGGAATAGGAATCAATCTAAAATGGGGGTTGCAGTGGGAGAGGGACTCCCTGAGATTTTTGTAGAGAGAGGAGGAAAACCTCTTCAAGGCAGGCATCCTTGCAAGAGGATTCGCAGTAGGGTTAAAATCAACGAGGTAAAAACAATGACTGCAGATGCTGGAAATCAGGGTCTAGATTAGAGTGGTGCTGGAAAAGCACGGCAGATCAGGCAGCATCCGAGGAGCAGGAAAATAATTTATCTCTCCACTCTGCAGGCACCCTGCCTCTATTCCTGATGAAGGGCTTTTGCCTGAAACGTCAATTTTCCTGCTCCTCCCGATGCTGCCTGACCTGCCGTGCTTTTCCAGCGCCACGCTAATCTCGACTCTGGTTTCCAGCATCTGCAGTCATTGTTTTTATCATCATTAGATAATGGTCTGAAGCAGAAATCCCTTGATCTACTGCTAGGATCATGGATTGGGAATCTGGGTCAGGAACCCCTCCCAGAAGCTAACCTCAAGCCATCTCCCAATCTCCAGATTGTGAGCCCTTTATCTCTGGGATTCCTCAATCTCCAGTGTAACTGAGTCCTTTTAAACCTGGCAAACAGCAGCTTGACAAGGTAACAGTCACCTTAAAGGAACTCAGCTCCATCTCATCGATGGAAGTGACACTCAGCACTCTGGTCATGGCAGTGAGCTTGACTCAGGCCTAGGGGAGAAAGTGAGGACTGCAGATGCTGGAGATCAGAGCTGAAAATGTGTTGCTGGAAAAACACAGCAGGTCAGGCAGCATCCAAGGAGCAGGAGAATCGACGTTTCGGGCATCAGCCCTTCTTCAGGCCTAGGGGGGCAATCACAGCAAATTTCAGACTCACAGCGACTGGATCTTCCTCACAGTTGAGCATCTGGTTAGATCACACACCCCCCCCCACACCCCCACCATCCACGTCAGTCTTTCCTAGCCCCTCCAGAACAGTATCCCAATGACACACAAACCTGCTGAAATTCTTTACAATGTATTCAGCTTATTGCTGCTGTGAAGACCATATCTTTTTATTGTTCTGTATTTTCCATGGTGGACTGAATTGGGAAAAGAACTGTTTTGAAAACCAAGAGTTGTGGAAAGAATTGCTACACATTTAAAAAGCAGTTCATTGACCCTCATTGTAAGTGGTGTTTACACAGCTGCTTGTTAAGGCAGTAGATTAGATTCCCCACAGTGTGGGAACAGGCCCTTCTGCCCAACAAGTCCACATTGACCCTTCGAAGAGCAACCCAGCCCCTTCTGACCAAAAACCTAACACTATGGGCAATTCAGCATGGCCAATTCACCCTGACCTTTGGGAGGAAACCAGAGCACCTGGGGGAAACCCACACAGACACAGGGAGAATGTACAAGCTCCACACAGTCAGTCACCCAAGGCTGGAATCGAACCCAGGTCCCTGGTGCTGTGAGGCAG
Organism: Chiloscyllium punctatum; assembly: GCF_047496795.1. NCBI lineage: Eukaryota > Metazoa > Chordata > Chondrichthyes > Orectolobiformes > Hemiscylliidae > Chiloscyllium > Chiloscyllium punctatum. The sequence continues at coordinate 2,245,626 of NC_092741.1, forward strand.
TAGTGCTAACCACTGATTGATCTGTGGATGAGTGGTTCCATGAGGTAAAGGGGTTTGGTTAGTTCAGCTCACTGGATGGCTGGTTTACAGTGTGGGTTCGAATTCCTACTCCTGCTGAGGTCACCATGAAGATGTCATCTTCTCAATTCTCCTCCTATCGCCTGAGGCAGGTTGGCTCTCAGCTTAAAGGACCAAAGGTCATCTCTGATTGTCTATTCAGAGTGGAACCATGGCTTCTTTAACATTAGTATGCAAAATTCCCGAATTTACCCAACCTTCAGAACCAGATTGGTAGGAAGCATGGACTGAGTTTCTGTAAATTAGTACAGATCTACAACACAGAGAAAGGCCCTTTGGCTAATCACATCTGTGCTAGTGAAAAACAACCACCTAACTATTTTACTGAGAGTCATCGAGATGTACAGCACAGAAATAGACCCTTCGGTCCAACCCGTCCACGCCGATCAGATATCCCAACCCAATCTAGTCCCACCTGCCAGCACCCAGCCCATATCCCTCCAAACCCTTCCTATTCATATACCCGTCCAAATGCCTCTTATATGTTGCAATTGTACTAGCTAATTTTTATCACAACTTATTAAACTCTAGATACAAGTAAACAGCTAGAAACTGTCAGCATGATCTGGAATGAGCTGCCAGAGGATGGGGTGGAGGCTGGTACAATTGAAACATTTAAGAGGCATTTGGATGGGTATATGAATAGGAAGGGTTTGGAGGGATATGGGCCGGGTGCTGGCAGGTGGGACTAGATTGGGTTGGGATATCTGGTCGGCATGGACAGGTTAGACTGAAGGGTCTGTTTCTGTGCTGTACATCTCGATGACTCTATGTGCCACTGTTAATGTAGGGAATGGGTCTGTAATTCAGAGTGAATAGCCTGTCTGCACCCCCCACCAAACATCCATCGGCTCGGAATCAAAGCAAAGAACAAAAGGTGCTGGAAATCTGAAATAGAATTGCTGGAGAACCTCCGTAGGTCTGGCAGCATCTGAGAAGAGAAAGTAGAAGTTTGGAAGATTGCTGAATTGGAAATGTTAACTCTGTTTTTCTGTTTCAGTTGTATAGTTCCTTCAAACTGGTGTCACAAATAGACAAAACGATGAAGAAGGCGTTTGGTACATTTGCTTTCTTTGGACAGAACCAAGTACGGGAATCGGGAGGTCATGTTACAGCTGTACAACACATTGTTAGGGCCACCATTTGGAACACAGCGTACAATTCTGGTCACTGTGCTACAGGAAGGATGTTTAAAACTGGAAAGGGCTCCGAAAGGATTCACAAGAATAGTACAGAGACTGGAGGGTTTGAGCAACAGGGAGAGGCTGAACAGGCTGGGGCTGTTTTCCCTGGAGCGTCGGAGGCTGAGGGGTGACCTTATAAAGTTTATAAAATCATCAGGGGCATGGCGAGGGTAAATAGACAAGGACTCTTCCTTGGGGTAGGGAATCCAAAACAAGAGTGCATAGTTTTAAGATGAGAGGGCAACTTTTTCACACAGAGGATGATGCATGTATGGAACAAGCTGCCAGAAGAAGTGGTGAAGGCTGGTAAAATTACAACAATTAAAGACAGTTGCACAGAAAAATTGGTAGGAAAGGTTTCGAGGGATATGGGCCAAATGCAGGTTAGTGAGAGTTATTCGGTTTGGGAAGCCTGGTCAGTGTGGATGAGGAGGGTTGTACTATGTGACTGTATGACTCTCCACACATGCTGGCAGACCTGCTGCGCTGCACCAGGATTTTTGGCTTCTGTTTGTTTACTCCAACTACTCCAATCGGGTCTTCGAGCATTTGGCGCAAAACCTGGTGTTGATGGTGGTGTGACAGCACTACAAAATCACTGAGAGGCAGTGAATTACAAATTACCAGCTCACCGACAGTAATCCCCTCAACCCAAAGTAACAGTGAGAGAGACCAGCTCCCCTACAGTAATCCCCTGGGCCCACAGTAACAGTGAGAGAGACCAGCTCACCTACAGTAATCCCCTGGGCCCACAGAAAGAGTGAGAGAAACCAGCTCACCTACAGTAATCCCCTGGGCCCACAGTAACAGTATGGGAGAGACCAGCTCACCTACAGTAATCCCCTGGGCCCACAGTAACAGTGAGAGAGACCAGCTCACCTACAGTAATCCCCTGGGCCCACAGTGACAGTGAGAGAGACCAGCTCACCTACAGTAATCCCCTGGGCCCACAGTAACAGTATGGGAGAGACCAGCTCACCTACAGTAATCCCCTGGGCCCACAGTGACAGTGAGAGAGACCAGCTCACCTACAGTAATCCCCTGGGCCCACAGTAACAGTGAGAGAGACCAGCTCCCCTACAGTAATCCCGTGGGCCCACAGTAACAGTGAGAGAGACCAGCTCACCTACAGTAATCCCCTGGCCCCACAGTAACAGTGAGAGAGACCAGCTCAACTACAGTAATCCCCTGGGCCCACAGTAACAGTGAGAGAGAGACCAGCTCACCTACAGTAATCCCATGGGTCCACAGTAACAGTGAGAGAGACCAGCTCCCCTACAGTAATCCCCTGGGCCCGCAGTAACAGTGAGAGAGACCAGCTCACCGACAGTAATCCACTGGACCCACAGTAACAGTGAGAGAGACCAGCTCACCTACAGTAATCCCCTCAACCCACAGTAACAGTGAGAGAGACCAGCTCACCTACAGTAATCCCCTGGGCCCACATGACAGTGAGAGAGACCAGCTCACCGACAGTAATCCCCTGGGCCCACAGTAACAGTGCGGGAGAGACCAGCTCACCTACAGTAATCCCATGGGCCCACAGTAACAGTGAGAGAGACCAGCCCACCTACAGTAATCCCCTGGGCCCACAGTGACAGTGAGAGAGACCAGCTCACCTACAGTAATCCCCTGGGCCCACAGTAACAGTGAGAGAGACCAGCTCACCTACAGTAATCCCCTGGACCCACAGTAACAATGTGGGAGAGACCAGCTCACCGACAGTAATCCCCTGGGCCCACAGTAACAGTGTGGGAGAGACCAGCTCATCTACAGTAATCCACTGGGCCCACAGTAACAGTGAGAGAGACCGGCTCACCTACAGTAATCCCCTGGGCCCATAGTAACAGTGAGAGAGACCAGCTCACCTACAGTAATCCCCTCGGCCCACAGTAACAGTTGGAGAGACCAGCTCACCGACAGTAATCCCCTGGGCCCACAGAAAGAGTGAGAGAGACCAGCTCCCCTACAGTAATCGCCTGGGCCCACAGTGACAGTGAGAGAGACCAGCTCCCCTACAGTAATCTCCTGGGCCCACAGTGACAGTGAGAGAGACCAGCTCACCTACAGTAATCCCCTGGGCCTGCAGTGACAGTGAGAGAGACCAGCTCACCTACAGTAATCCCCTGGGCCCACAGTAACAGTGAGAGAGACCAGCTCACCTACAATAATCCCATGGACCCACACTAACAATGAGAGAGACCAGCTCACCTACAGTAATCCCCTGGGCCCACAGTAACACTGAGAGAGACCAGCTCACCTACAGTAATCCCCTGGGCCCACAGTAACAGTGTGAGACACCAGCTCACCTACAGTAATCCCATGGGCCCACAGTAACAGTGTGAGAGACCAGCTCACCTACAGTAATCCCCTGGGCCTGCAGTGACAGTGAGAGAGACCAGCTCACCTACAGTAATCCCCTGGACCCACAGTAACAGTGAGAGAGACCAGCTCACCTACAGTAATCCCCTGGACCCACAGTAACAGTGAGAGAGACCAGCTCACCTACAGTAATCCCCTGGGCCCACAGTAACAGTGTGAGAGACCAGCTCACCTACACTAATCCCATGGGCCCACAGTAACAGTGTGAGAGAGAAGCTCACCTACAGTAATCCCCTGGACCCACAGTAACAGTGAGAGAGACCAGCTCACCTACAGTAATCCCTTTGGCCCAATGTAACAGTGAGAGAGAGACCAGCTCACCTACAGTAATCCCCTGGGCCTACAGTGACAGTGAGAGAGATCAGCTCACCTACAGTAATCCCTGGGCCCACAGTAACAGTGAGAGAGACCAGCTCACCTACAGTAATCCCCTGGGCCCACAGTAACAGCGTGAGAGACCAGCTCACCTACAGTAATCCCCTGGGCCCACAGTAACAGCGAGAGAGACCAGCTCACCTCCTGTAATCGCCTGGGCCCACAGTAACAGCGTGAGAGACCAGCTCACCTATAGTAATCCCCTGGGCCCACAGTAACATCGTGAGAGACCAGCTCACCTACAGTAATCCCTGAGCCCACAGCAACAGCGAGAGAGACCAGCTCACCTCCAGTAATCCCCTGGGCCCACAGTAACAGTGTGAGAGACCAGCTCACCTACAGTAATCCCATGGGCCCACAGTAACAGTGAGAGAGACCAGCTCACCTACAGTAATCCCCTGGGCCCACAGTAACAGTGAGAGAGACCAGCTCACCTACAGTAATCCCCTGGGCCCACAGTAACAGTGAGAGAGACCAGCTCATCTACAGTAATCCTCTGGGCCCACAGTAACAGTGAGAGAGACCAGCTCACCTACAGTAATCCCCTGGACCCACAGTAACAGTGAGAGAGACCAGCTCACCTACAGTAATCCTCTGGGCCCACAGTAATAGTGAGAGGGACCAGCTCCCCAACTGTAATCCCCTGGGCACACAGTAACAGTGAGAGAGACCAGCTCACCTACAGTAATCCCCTGGGCCCACAGCAACAGTGAGAGAGACCAGCTCACCTACAGTAATCCCCTGGGCCCACAGTAACAGTGAGAGAGACCAGCTCACCTACAGTAATCCCCTGGACCCACAGTAACGGTGAGAGAGACCAGCTCACTGACAGTAATCCCCTGGGCCCACAGCAACAGTGAGAGAGACCAGCTCACGTACAGTCATCCCCTGGGCCCACAGTAACAGTGAGAGAGACCAGCTCACCTACAGTAATCCCCTGGACCCTCAGTAACGGTCAGAGAGACCAGCCCACCTACAGTAATCCCCTGGGCCCACAGTAACAGTGAGAGAGACCAGCTCACCTACAGTAATCCCCTGGACCCACAGTAACAGAGAGAGAGACCATCTCACCTACAGTAATCCCCTGGACCCTCAGTAACGGTCAGAGAGACCAGCTCACCTACAGTAATCCCCTGGACCCACAGTAACAGTGAGAGAGACCAGCTCACCTACAGTAATCCCCTGGACCCACAGTAACAGTGAGAGAGACCAGCTCACCGACAGTAATCCCCTGGGCCCACAGTGACAGTGAGAGAGACCAGCTCACCTACAGTAATCCCCTGGGCCCACAGTAACGGTGAGGGAGACCAGCTCACCTACAGTAATCCCCTGGACCCACAGTAACGGTGAGAGAGACCAGCTCACCTACAGTAATCCCCTGGACCCAGAGTAACGGTGAGAGAGACCAGCTCACCTACAGTAATCCCCTGGACCCAGAGTAACAGTGAGAGAGACCAGCTCACCGACAGTAATCCCCTGGGCCCACAGTAACAGTGAGAGAGAGCAGCTCACCTACAGTAATCCACTGGACGCTCAGTAACGGTCAGAGAGACCAGCTCACCTACAGTAATCCCCTGGACCCACAGTAACAGTGAGAGAGAACAGCTCACCTACAGTAATCCCCTGGGCCCACAGTAACAGTGAGAGAGACCAGCTCACCTACAGTAATCCCCTGGGCCCACAGTAACAGTGAGAGAGACCAGCTCACCTACAGTAATCCCCTGGGCCCACAGCAACAGTGAGAGAGACCAGCTCACCTACAGTAATCCCCTGGACCCACAGTAACAGTGAGAGAGACCAGCTCACCTACTGTAATCCCCTGGGCCCACAGCAACAGTGAGAGAGACCAGCTCACCTACAGTAATCCCCTGGGCCTGCAGTGACAGTGAGAGAGACCAGCTCACCTACAGTAATCCCCTGGACCCACAGTAACAGTGAGAGAGACCAGCTCACCTACAGTAATCCCCTGGACCCACAGTAACAGTGAGAGAGACCAGCTCACCTACAGTAATCCCCTGGGCCCACAGTAACAGTGTGAGAGACCAGCTCATCTACAGTAATCCCATGGGCCCACAGTAACAGTGTGAGAGACCAGCTCACCTACAGTAATCCCCTGGACCCAAAGTAACAGTGAGAGAGACCAGCTCAACCTACAGTAATCCCCTGGGCCCACAGTAACAGTGAGAGAGACCAGCTCACCTACAGTAATCCCTTTGGCCCACTGTAACAGTGAGAGAGAGACCAGCCCACCTACAGTAATCCCCTGGGCCTACAGTGACAGTGAGAGAGACCAGCTCACCTACAGTAATCCCCTGGGCCCACAGTAACAGCGAGAGAGACCAGCTCACCTACAGTAATCCCTGGGCCCACAGTAACAGTGAGGGAGACCAGCTCACCTACAGTAATCCCCTGGGCCCACAGTAACAGCGTGAGAGACCAGCTCACCTACAGTAATCCCCTGGGCCCACAGTAACAGCGAGAGAGACCAGCTCACCTCCTGTAATCGCCTGGGCCCACAGTAAGAGTGAGAGAGACCAGCTCACCTACAGTAATCCCCTGGGCCCACAGTAACAGTGAGAGAGAGACCAGCTCACCTACAGTAATCCCCTGGGCCTACAGTGACAGTGAGAGAGACCAGCTCACCTACAGTAATCCCCTGGGCCCACAGTAACAGCGTGAGAGACCAGCTCACCTATAGTAATCCCCTGGGCCCACAGTAACAGCGAGAGAGACCAGCTGACCTACAGTAATCCCTGGGCCGACGGTAACAGTGAGAGAGACCAGCTCACCTACAGTAATCCCCTGGGCCCACAGTAACAGCGTGAGAGACCAGCTGACCTACAGTAATCCCTGGGCCGACGGTAACAGTGAGAGAGACCAGCTCACCTCCAGTAATCCCCTGGGCCCACAGTAACAGTGAGAGAGACCAGCTCACCGACAGTAATCCTCTGGACTCACAGTAACAGTGAGAGAGACCAGCTCACCTACAGTAATCCCCTGGACCCACAGTAACAGTGAGAGAGACCAGCTCACCTACAGTAATCCTCTGGGCCCACAGTAATAGTGAGAGGGACCAGCTCCCCAACTGTAATCCCCTGGGCACACAGTAACAGTGAGAGAGACCAGCTCACCTACAGTAATCCCCTGGGCCCACAGCAACAGTGAGAGAGACCAGCTCACCTACAGTAATCCCCTGGGCCCACAGTAACAGTGAGAGAGACCAGCTCACCTACAGTAATGCCCTGGACCCACAGTAACGGTGAGAGAGACCAGCTCAGTGACAGTAATCCCCTGGGCCCACAGCAACAGTGAGAGAGACCAGCTCACCTACAGTAATCCCCTGGGCCCACAGTAACAGTGAGAGAGACCAGCTCACACACAGTAATCCCCTGGGCCCACAGTAACAGTGAGAGAGACCAGCTCACCTACAGTAATCCCCTTGGCCAACAGTGACAGTGAGAGAGACCAGCTCACCTACAGTAATCCCCTGGGCCCACAGTAACCGTGAGAGAGACCAGCTCACCTACAGTAATCCCCTGGGCCAACAGTGACAGTGAGAAAGACCAGCTCACCTACAGTAATCCACTGGACCCTCAGTAACGGTCAGAGAGACCAGCTCACCTCCAGTAATCCCCTGGGCCCACAGTAACAGTGAGAGAGACCAGCTCACCTACAGTAATCCCCTGGACCCACAGTAACAGTGAGAGAGACCAGCTCACCTACAGTAATCCCCTGGGTCCACAGTAACAGTGAGAGAGACCAGCTCACCTACAGTAATCCCATGGGTCCACAGTAACAGTGAGAGAGACCAGCTCCCCTACAGTAATCCCCTGGGCCCGCAGTAACAGTGAGAGAGACCAGCTCACCGACAGTAATCCACTGGACCCACAGTAACAGTGAGAGAGACCAGCTCACCTACAGTAATCCCCTCAACCCACAGTAACAGTGAGAGAGACCAGCTCACCTACAGTAATCCCCTGGGCCCACATGACAGTGAGAGAGACCAGCTCACCGACAGTAATCCCCTGGGCCCACAGTAACAGTGCGGGAGAGACCAGCTCACCTACAGTAATCCCATGGGCCCACAGTAACAGTGAGAGAGACCAGCCCACCTACAGTAATCCCCTGGGCCCACAGTGACAGTGAGAGAGACCAGCTCACCTACAGTAATCCCCTGGGCCCACAGTAACAGTGAGAGAGACCAGCTCACCTACAGTAATCCCCTGGACCCACAGTAACAATGTGGGAGAGACCAGCTCACCGACAGTAATCCCCTGGGCCCACAGTAACAGTGTGGGAGAGACCAGCTCATCTACAGTAATCCACTGGGCCCACAGTAACAGTGAGAGAGACCGGCTCACCTACAGTAATCCCCTGGGCCCATAGTAACAGTGAGAGAGACCAGCTCACCTACAGTAATCCCCTCGGCCCACAGTAACAGTTGGAGAGACCAGCTCACCGACAGTAATCCCCTGGGCCCACAGAAAGAGTGAGAGAGACCAGCTCCCCTACAGTAATCGCCTGGGCCCACAGTGACAGTGAGAGAGACCAGCTCCCCTACAGTAATCTCCTGGGCCCACAGTGACAGTGAGAGAGACCAGCTCACCTACAGTAATCCCCTGGGCCTGCAGTGACAGTGAGAGAGACCAGCTCACCTACAGTAATCCCCTGGGCCCACAGTAACAGTGAGAGAGACCAGCTCACCTACAATAATCCCATGGACCCACACTAACAATGAGAGAGACCAGCTCACCTACAGTAATCCCCTGGGCCCACAGTAACACTGAGAGAGACCAGCTCACCTACAGTAATCCCCTGGGCCCACAGTAACAGTGTGAGACACCAGCTCACCTACAGTAATCCCATGGGCCCACAGTAACAGTGTGAGAGACCAGCTCACCTACAGTAATCCCCTGGGCCTGCAGTGACAGTGAGAGAGACCAGCTCACCTACAGTAATCCCCTGGACCCACAGTAACAGTGAGAGAGACCAGCTCACCTACAGTAATCCCCTGGACCCACAGTAACAGTGAGAGAGACCAGCTCACCTACAGTAATCCCCTGGGCCCACAGTAACAGTGTGAGAGACCAGCTCACCTACACTAATCCCATGGGCCCACAGTAACAGTGTGAGAGAGAAGCTCACCTACAGTAATCCCCTGGACCCACAGTAACAGTGAGAGAGACCAGCTCACCTACAGTAATCCCTTTGGCCCAATGTAACAGTGAGAGAGAGACCAGCTCACCTACAGTAATCCCCTGGGCCTACAGTGACAGTGAGAGAGATCAGCTCACCTACAGTAATCCCTGGGCCCACAGTAACAGTGAGAGAGACCAGCTCACCTACAGTAATCCCCTGGGCCCACAGTAACAGCGTGAGAGACCAGCTCACCTACAGTAATCCCCTGGGCCCACAGTAACAGCGAGAGAGACCAGCTCACCTCCTGTAATCGCCTGGGCCCACAGTAACAGCGTGAGAGACCAGCTCACCTATAGTAATCCCCTGGGCCCACAGTAACATCGTGAGAGACCAGCTCACCTACAGTAATCCCTGAGCCCACAGCAACAGCGAGAGAGACCAGCTCACCTCCAGTAATCCCCTGGGCCCACAGTAACAGTGTGAGAGACCAGCTCACCTACAGTAATCCCATGGGCCCACAGTAACAGTGAGAGAGACCAGCTCACCTACAGTAATCCCCTGGGCCCACAGTAACAGTGAGAGAGACCAGCTCACCTACAGTAATCCCCTGGGCCCACAGTAACAGTGAGAGAGACCAGCTCATCTACAGTAATCCTCTGGGCCCACAGTAACAGTGAGAGAGACCAGCTCACCTACAGTAATCCCCTGGACCCACAGTAACAGTGAGAGAGACCAGCTCACCTACAGTAATCCTCTGGGCCCACAGTAATAGTGAGAGGGACCAGCTCCCCAACTGTAATCCCCTGGGCACACAGTAACAGTGAGAGAGACCAGCTCACCTACAGTAATCCCCTGGGCCCACAGCAACAGTGAGAGAGACCAGCTCACCTACAGTAATCCCCTGGGCCCACAGTAACAGTGAGAGAGACCAGCTCACCTACAGTAATCCCCTGGACCCACAGTAACGGTGAGAGAGACCAGCTCACTGACAGTAATCCCCTGGGCCCACAGCAACAGTGAGAGAGACCAGCTCACGTACAGTCATCCCCTGGGCCCACAGTAACAGTGAGAGAGACGAGCTCACCTACAGTAATCCCCTGGACCCTCAGTAACGGTCAGAGAGACCAGCCCACCTACAGTAATCCCCTGGGCCCACAGTAACAGTGAGAGAGACCAGCTCACCTACAGTAATCCCCTGGACCCACAGTAACAGAGAGAGAGACCATCTCACCTACAGTAATCCCCTGGACCCTCAGTAACGGTCAGAGAGACCAGCTCACCTACAGTAATCCCCTGGACCCACAGTAACAGTGAGAGAGACCAGCTCACCTACAGTAATCCCCTGGACCCACAGTAACAGTGAGAGAGACCAGCTCACCTACAGTAATCCCCTGGGCCCACAGTGACAGTGAGAGAGACCAGCTCACCTACAGTAATCCCCTGGGCCCACAGTAACGGTGAGGGAGACCAGCTCACCTACAGTAATCCCCTGGACCCACAGTAACGGTGAGAGAGACCAGCTCACCTACAGTAATCCCCTGGACCCAGAGTAACGGTGAGAGAGACCAGCTCACCTACAGTAATCCCCTGGACCCAGAGTAACAGTGAGAGAGACCAGCTCACCGACAGTAATCCCCTGGGCCCACAGTAACAGTGAGAGAGAGCAGCTCACCTACAGTAATCCACTGGACGCTCAGTAACGGTCAGAGAGACCAGCTCACCTACAGTAATCCCCTGGACCCACAGTAACAGTGAGAGAGAACAGCTCACCTACAGTAATCCCCTGGGCCCACAGTAACAGTGAGAGAGACCAGCTCACCTACAGTAATCCCCTGGGCCCACAGTAACAGTGAGAGAGACCAGCTCACCTACAGTAATCCCCTGGGCCCACAGCAACAGTGAGAGAGACCAGCTCACCTACAGTAATCCCCTGGACCCACAGTAACAGTGAGAGAGACCAGCTCACCTACAGTAATCCCCTGGGCCCACAGCAACAGTGAGAGAGACCAGCTCACCTACAGTAATCCCCTGGGCCTGCAGTGACAGTGAGAGAGACCAGCTCACCTACAGTAATCCCCTGGACCCACAGTAACAGTGAGAGAGACCAGCTCACCTACAGTAATCCCCTGGACCCACAGTAACAGTGAGAGAGACCAGCTCACCTACAGTAATCCCCTGGGCCCACAGTAACAGTGTGAGAGACCAGCTCATCTACAGTAATCCCATGGGCCCACAGTAACAGTGTGAGAGACCAGCTCACCTACAGTAATCCCCTGGACCCAAAGTAACAGTGAGAGAGACCAGCTCAACCTACAGTAATCCCCTGGGCCCACAGTAACAGTGAGAGAGACCAGCTCACCTACAGTAATCCCTTTGGCCCACTGTAACAGTGAGAGAGAGACCAGCCCACCTACAGTAATCCCCTGGGCCTACAGTGACAGTGAGAGAGACCAGCTCACCTACAGTAATCCCCTGGGCCCACAGTAACAGCGAGAGAGACCAGCTCACCTACAGTAATCCCTGGGCCCACAGTAACAGTGAGGGAGACCAGCTCACCTACAGTAATCCCCTGGGCCCACAGTAACAGCGTGAGAGACCAGCTCACCTACAGTAATCCCCTGGGCCCACAGTAACAGCGAGAGAGACCAGCTCACCTCCTGTAATCGCCTGGGCCCACAGTAAGAGTGAGAGAGACCAGCTCACCTACAGTAATCCCCTGGGCCCACAGTAACAGTGAGAGAGAGACCAGCTCACCTACAGTAATCCCCTGGGCCTACAGTGACAGTGAGAGAGACCAGCTCACCTACAGTAATCCCCTGGGCCCACAGTAACAGCGTGAGAGACCAGCTCACCTATAGTAATCCCCTGGGCCCACAGTAACAGCGAGAGAGACCAGCTGACCTACAGTAATCCCTGGGCCGACGGTAACAGTGAGAGAGACCAGCTCACCTACAGTAATCCCCTGGGCCCACAGTAACAGCGTGAGAGACCAGCTGACCTACAGTAATCCCTGGGCCGACGGTAACAGTGAGAGAGACCAGCTCACCTCCAGTAATCCCCTGGGCCCACAGTAACAGTGAGAGAGACCAGCTCACCGACAGTAATCCTCTGGACTCACAGTAACAGTGAGAGAGACCAGCTCACCTACAGTAATCCCCTGGACCCACAGTAACAGTGAGAGAGACCAGCTCACCTACAGTAATCCTCTGGGCCCACAGTAATAGTGAGAGGGACCAGCTCCCCAACTGTAATCCCCTGGGCACACAGTAACAGTGAGAGAGACCAGCTCACCTACAGTAATCCCCTGGGCCCACAGCAACAGTGAGAGAGACCAGCTCACCTACAGTAATCCCCTGGGCCCACAGTAACAGTGAGAGAGACCAGCTCACCTACAGTAATGCCCTGGACCCACAGTAACGGTGAGAGAGACCAGCTCAGTGACAGTAATCCCCTGGGCCCACAGCAACAGTGAGAGAGACCAGCTCACCTACAGTAATCCCCTGGGCCCACAGTAACAGTGAGAGAGACCAGCTCACATACAGTAATCCCCTGGGCCCACAGTAACAGTGAGAGAGACCAGCTCACCTACAGTAATCCCCTTGGCCAACAGTGACAGTGAGAGAGACCAGCTCACCTACAGTAATCCCCTGGGCCCACAGTAACCGTGAGAGAGACCAGCTCACCTACAGTAATCCCCTGGGCCAACAGTGACAGTGAGAAAGACCAGCTCACCTACAGTAATCCACTGGACCCTCAGTAACGGTCAGAGAGACCAGCTCACCTCCAGTAATCCCCTGGGCCCACAGTAACAGTGAGAGAGACCAGCTCACCTACAGTAATCCCCTGGACCCACAGTAACAGTGAGAGAGACCAGCTCACCTACAGTAATCCCCTGGGTCCACAGTAACAGTGAGAGAGACCAGCTCACCTACAGTAATCCCATGGACCCACACTAACAATGAGAGAGACCAGCTCACCTACAGTAATCCCCTGGGCCCACAGTAACACTGAGAGAGACCAGCTCACCTACAGTAATCCCCTGGACCCACAGTAACAGTGAGAGAGACCAGCTCACCTCCAGTAATCCCCTGGACCCACAGTAACAGTGAGAGCGACCAGCTCACCTACAGTAATCCCCTGGGCCCACAGTAACAGTGTGAGAGACCAGCTCACCTACAGTAATCCCATGGGCCCACAGTAACAGTGTGAGAGACCAGCTCACCTACAGTAATCCCCTGGACCCACAGTAACAGTGAGAGAGACCAGCTCAACCTACAGTAATCCCCTGGGCCCACAGTAACAGTGAGAGAGACCAGCTCACCTACAGTAATCCCTTTGGCACACTGTAACAGTGAGAGAGAGACCAGCTCACCTACAGTAATCCCCTGGGCCTACAGTGACAGTGAGAGAGACCAGCTCACCTACAGTAATCCCTGGGCCCACAGTAACAGTGAGGGAGACCAGCTCACCTACAGTAATCCCCTGGGCCGACGGTAACAGTGAGAGAGACCAGCTCACCTACAGTAATCCCCTGGGCCCACAGTAACAGCGTGAGAGACCAGCTCACCCACAGTAATCCCTGAGCCCACAGCAACAGCGAGAGAGACCAGCTCACCTCCAGTAATCCCCTGGGCCCACAGTAACAGTGTGAGAGACCAGCTCACCTACAGTAATCCCATGGGCCCACAGTAACAGTGAGAGAGACCAGCTCACCTACAGTAATCCCCTGGGCCCACAGTAACAGTGAGAGAGACCAGCTCACCTACAGTAATCCCCTGGGCCCACAGTAACGGTGAGAGAGACCAGCTCATCTACAGTAATCCTCTGGGCCCACAGTAACAGTGAGAGAGACCAGCTCACCTACAGTAATCCCCTGGACCCACAGTAACAGTGAGAGAGACCAGCTCACCTACAGTAATCCACTGGACCCTCAGTAACGGTCAGAGAGACCAGCTCACCTACAGTAATCCCCTGGGCCCACAGTAACAGTGAGAGAGACCAGCTCACCTACAGTAATCCCCTGGGCCCACAGTAACAGTGAGAGAGACCAGCTCACCTACAGTAATCCCCTGGACCCACAGTAACAGTGAGAGAGACCAGCTCACCTACAGTAATCCCCTGGGCCCACAGTAACAGTGAGAGAGACCAGCTCACCTACAGTAATCCCCTGGGCCTACAGTGACAGTGAGAGAGACCAGCTCACCTACAGTAATCCCCTGGGCCCACAGGAACGGTGAGAGAGACCAGCTCACCTACAGTAATCCCCTGGACCCACAGTAACGGTGAGAGAGACCAGCTCACTGACAGTAATTCCCTGGGCCCACAGCAACAGTGAGAGAGACCAGCTCACCTACAGTAATCCCCTGGGCCCACAGTAACAGTGAGAGAGACCAGCTCACCTACAGTAATCCCCTGGGCCCACAGTAACAGTGAGAGAGACCAGCTCACCTACAGTAATCCCCTTGGCCAACAGTGACAGTGAGAGAGACCAGCTCACCTACAGTAATCCCCTGGGCCCACAGTAACAGTGAGAGAGACCAGCTCACCTACAGTAATCCCCTGGGCCAACAGTGACAGTGAGAGAGACCAGCTCACCTACAGTAATCCACTGGACTCTCAGTAACGGTCAGAGAGACCAGCTCACCTACAGTAATCCCCTGGGCCCACAGTAACAGTGAGAGAGACCAGCTCACCTACAGTAATCCCCTGGACCCACAGTAACAGTGAGAGAGACCAGCTCACCTACAGTAATCCACTGGGCCCACAGTAACAGTGAGAGAGACCAGCTCACCTACAGTAAACCCCTGGGCCCACAGTAACAGTGAGAGAGACCAGTTCACCTACAGTAATCCCCTGGGCCCACGGTAACAGTGAGAGAGACCAGCTCACCTACAGTAATCCCCTGGACCCACAGTAACAGTGAGAGAGACCAGCTCACCTGCAGTAATCTGCTGGGCCCACAGTGACAGTGAGAGAGACCAGCTCACCTACAGTAATCCCCTGGACCCACAGTAACAGTGAGAGAGACCAGCTCACCTACAGTAATCCCATGGACCCACACTAACAATGAGAGAGACCAGCTCACCTACAGTAATCCCCTGGGCCCACAGTAACAGTGTGAGACACCAGCTCACCTACAGTAATCCCATGGGCCCACAGTAACAGTGTGAGAGACCAGCTCACCTACAGTAATCCCCTGGGCCTGCAGTGACAGTGAGAGAGACCAGCTCACCTACAGTAATCCCCTGGGTCCACAGTAACAGTGAGAGAGACCAGCTCACCTACAGTAATCCCATGGACCCACACTAACAATGAGAGAGACCAGCTCACCTACAGTAATCCCCTGGGCCCACAGTAACACTGAGAGAGACCAGCTCACCTACAGTAATCCCCTGGGCCCACAGTAACAGTGTGAGACACCAGCTCACCTACAGTAATCCCATGGGCCCACAGTAACAGTGTGAGAGACCAGCTCACCTACAGTAATCCCCTGGGCCTGCAGTGACAGTGAGAGAGACCAGCTCACCTACAGTAATCCCCTGGACCCACAGTAACAGTGAGAGAGACCATCTCAACCTACAGTAATCCCCTGGGCCCACAGTAACAGTGAGAGAGACCAGCTCACCTACAGTAATCCCTTTGGCCCACTGTAACAGTGAGAGAGAGACCAGCTCACCTACAGTAATCCCCTGGGCCTACAGTGACAGTGAGAGAGACCAGCTCACATACAGTAATCCCTGGGCCCACAGTAACAGTGAGGGAGACCAGCTCACCTACAGTAATCCCCTGGGCCCACAGTAACAGCGTGAGAGACCAGCTCACCTACAGTAATCCCCTGGGCCCACAGTAAAAGCGAGAGAGACCAGCTCACCTCCTGTAATCGCCTGGGCCCACAGTAAGAGTGAGAGAGACCAGCTCACCTACAGTAATCCCCTGGGCCCACAGTAACAGTGAGAGAGAGACCAGCTCACCTACAATAATCCCCTGGGCCTACAGTGACAGTGAGAGAGACCAGCTCACCTACAGTAATCCCTGGGCCCACAGTAACAGTGAGGGAGACCAGCTCACCTACAGTAATCCCCTGGGCCCACAGTAACAGCGTGAGAGACCAGCTCACCTACAGTAATCCCATGGGCCCACAGTAACAGTGAGAGAGACCAGCTCACCTACAGTAATCCCCTGGGCCCACAGTAACAGTGAGAGAGACCAGCTCACCTACAGTAATCCCCTGGGCTCACAGTAACAGTGAGAGAGACCAGCTCATCTACAGTAATCCTCTGGGCCCACAGTAACAGTGAGAGAGACCAGCTCACCTACAGTAATCCCCTGGACCCACAGTAACAGTGAGAGAGACCAGCTCACCTACAGTAATCCTCTGGGCCCACAGTAATAGTGAGAGGGACCAGCTCCCCAACTGTAATCCCCTGGGTACACAGTAACAGTGAGAGAGACCAGCTCACCTTCAGTAATCCCCTGGGCCCACAGCAACAGTGAGAGAGACCAGCTCACCTACAGTAATCCCCTGGGCCCACAGTAACATTGAGAGAGACCAGCTCACCTACAGTAATCCCCTGGACCCACAGTAACGGTGAGAGAGACCAGCTCACTGACAGTAATCCCCTGGGCCCACAGCAACAGTGAGAGAGACCAGCTCACCTACAGTAATCCCCTGGGCACACAGTAACAGTGAGAGAGACCAGCTCACCTACAGTAATCCCCTGGGCCCACAGGAACAGTGAGAGAGACCAGCTCACCTACAGTAATCCCCTTGGCCAACAATGACAGTGAGAGAGACCAGCTCACCTACAGTAATACCCTGGGCCCACAGTAACAGTGAGAGAGACCAGCTCACCTACAGTAATCCCCTGGGCCAACAGTGACAGTGAGAGAGACCAGCTCACCTACAGTAATCCACTGGACCCTCAGTAACGGTCAGAGAGACCAGCTCACCTACAGTAATCCCCTGGGCCCACAGTAACAGTGAGAGAGACCAGCTCACCTACAGTAATCCCCTGGACCCACAGTAACAGTGAGAGAGACCAGCTCACCTACAGTAATCCACTGGACCCTCAGTAACGGTCAGAGAGACCAGCTCACCTACAGTAATCCCCTGGGCCCACAGTAACAGTGAAAGAGACCAGCGCACCTACAGTAATCCCCTGGGCCCACAGTAACAGTGAGAGAGACCAGCTCACCTACAGTAATCCCCTGGACCCACAGTAACAGTGAGAGAGACCAGCTCACCTACAGTAATCCCCTGGGCCCACAGTAACAGCGAGAGAGACCAGCTCACCTCCTGTAATCGCCTGGGCCCACAGTAAGAGTGAGAGAGACCAGCTGACCTACAGTAATCCCCTGGGCCCACAGTAACAGTGAGAGAGAGACCAGCTCACCTACAATAATCCCCTGGGCCTACAGTGACAGTGAGAGAGACCAGCTCACCTACAGTAATCCCCTGGGCCCACAGTAACAGTGAGAGAGACCAGCTCACCTACAATAATCCCATGGACCCACACTAACAATGAGAGAGACCAGCTCACCTACAGTAATCCCCTGGGCCCACAGTAACACTGAGAGAGACCAGCTCACCTACAGTAATCCCCTGGGCCCACAGTAACAGTGTGAGACACCAGCTCACCTACAGTAATCCCATGGGCCCACAGTAACAGTGAGAGAGACCAGCTCACCTACAGTAATCCCCTGGACCCACAGCAACAGTGAGAGAGACCAGCTCACCTACAGTAATCCCCTGGACCCACAGTAACAGTGAGAGAGACCAGCTCACCTACAGTAATCCCCTGGGCCCACAGCAACAGTGAGAGAGACCAGCTCACCTACAGTAATCCCCTGGGCCTGCAGTGACAGTGAGAGAGACCAGCTCACCTACAGTAATCCCCTGGACCCACAGTAACAGTGAGAGAGACCAGCTCACCTACAGTAATCCCCTGGACCCACAGTAACAGTGAGAGAGACCAGCTCACCTACAGTAATCCCCTGGGCCCACAGTAACAGTGTGAGAGACCAGCTCACCTACAGTAATCCCATGGGCCCACAGTAACAGTGTGAGAGACCAGCTCACCTACAGTAATCCCCTGGACCCAAAGTAACAGTGAGAGAGACCAGCTCAACCTACAGTAATCCCCTGGGCCCACAGTAACAGTGAGAGAGACCAGCTCACCTACAGTAATCCCTTTGGCCCACTGTAACAGTGAGAGAGAGACCAGCCCACCTACAGTAATCCCCTGGGCCTACAGTGACAGTGAGAGAGACCAGCTCACCTACAGTAATCCCCTGGGCCCACAGTAACAGCGAGAGAGACCAGCTCACCTACAGTAATCCCTGGGCCCACAGTAACAGTGAGGGAGACCAGCTCACCTACAGTAATCCCCTGGGCCCACAGTAACAGCGTGAGAGACCAGCTCACCTACAGTAATCCCCTGGGCCCACAGTAACAGCGAGAGAGACCAGCTCACCTCCTGTAATCGCCTGGGCCCACAGTAAGAGTGAGAGAGACCAGCTCACCTACAGTAATCCCCTGGGCCCACAGTAACAGTGAGAGAGAGACCAGCTCACCTACAGTAATCCCCTGGGCCTACAGTGACAGTGAGAGAGACCAGCTCACCTACAGTAATCCCCTGGGCCCACAGTAACAGCGTGAGAGACCAGCTCACCTATAGTAATCCCCTGGGCCCACAGTAACAGCGAGAGAGACCAGCTGACCTACAGTAATCCCTGGGCCGACGGTAACAGTGAGAGAGACCAGCTCACCTACAGTAATCCCCTGGGCCCACAGTAACAGTGAGAGAGACCAGCTCACCGACAGTAATCCTCTGGACTCACAGTAACAGTGAGAGAGACCAGCTCACCTACAGTAATCCCCTGGACCCACAGTAACAGTGAGAGAGACCAGCTCACCTACAGTAATCCTCTGGGCCCACAGTAATAGTGAGAGGGACCAGCTCCCCAACTGTAATCCCCTGGGCACACAGTAACAGTGAGAGAGACCAGCTCACCTACAGTAATCCCCTGGGCCCACAGCAACAGTGAGAGAGACCAGCTCACCTACAGTAATCCCCTGGGCCCACAGTAACAGTGAGAGAGACCAGCTCACCTACAGTAATGCCCTGGACCCACAGTAACGGTGAGAGAGACCAGCTCAGTGACAGTAATCCCCTGGGCCCACAGCAACAGTGAGAGAGACCAGCTCACCTACAGTAATCCCCTGGGCCCACAGTAACAGTGAGAGAGACCAGCTCACATACAGTAATCCCCTGGGCCCACAGTAACAGTGAGAGAGACCAGCTCACCTACAGTAATCCCCTTGGCCAACAGTGACAGTGAGAGAGACCAGCTCACCTACAGTAATCCCCTGGGCCCACAGTAACAGTGAGAGAGACCAGCTCACCTACAGTAATCCCCTGGGCCAACAGTGACAGTGAGAGAGACCAGCTCACCTACAGTAATCCACTGGACCCTCAGTAACGGTCAGAGAGACCAGCTCACCTCCAGTAATCCCCTGGGCCCACAGTAACAGTGAGAGAGACCAGCTCACCTACAGTAATCCCCTGGACCCACAGTAACAGTGAGAGAGACCAGCTCACCTACAGTAATCCCCTGGGTCCACAGTAACAGTGAGAGAGACCAGCTCACCTACAGTAATCCCATGGACCCACACTAACAATGAGAGAGACCAGCTCACCTACAGTAATCCCCTGGGCCCACAGTAACACTGAGAGAGACCAGCTCACCTACAGTAATCCCCTGGACCCACAGTGACAGTGAGAGAGACCAGCTCACCTCCAGTAATCCCCTGGACCCACAGTAACAGTGAGAGCGACCAGCTCACCTACAGTAATCCCCTGGGCCCACAGTAACAGTGTGAGAGACCAGCTCACCTACAGTAATCCCATGGGCCCACAGTAACAGTGTGAGAGACCAGCTCACCTACAGTAATCCCCTGGACCCACAGTAACAGTGAGAGAGACCAGCTCAACCTACAGTAATCCCCTGGGCCCACAGTAACAGTGAGAGAGACCAGCTCACCTACAGTAATCCCTTTGGCACACTGTAACAGTGAGAGAGAGACCAGCTCACCTACAGTAATCCCCTGGGCCTACAGTGACAGTGAGAGAGACCAGCTCACCTACAGTAATCCCTGGGCCCACAGTAACAGTGAGGGAGACCAGCTCACCTACAGTAATCCCCTGGGCCGACGGTAACAGTGAGAGAGACCAGCTCACCTACAGTAATCCCCTGGGCCCACAGTAACAGGGTGAGAGACCAGCTCACCCACAGTAATCCCTGAGCCCACAGCAACAGCGAGAGAGACCAGCTCACCTCCAGTAATCCCCTGGGCCCACAGTAACAGTGTGAGAGACCAGCTCACCTACAGTAATCCCATGGGCCCACAGTAACAGTGAGAGAGACCAGCTCACCTACAGTAATCCCCTGGGCCCACAGTAACAGTGAGAGAGACCAGCTCACCTACAGTAATCCCCTGGGCCCACAGTAACGGTGAGAGAGACCAGCTCATCTACAGTAATCCTCTGGGCCCACAGTAACAGTGAGAGAGACCAGCTCACCTACAGTAATCCCTTGGACCCACAGTAACAGTGAGAGAGACCAGCTCACCTACAGTAATCCACTGGACCCTCAGTAACGGTCAGAGAGACCAGCTCACCTACAGTAATCCCCTGGGCCCACAGTAACAGTGAGAGAGACCAGCTCACCTACAGTAATCCCCTGGGCCCACAGTGACAGTGAGAGAGACCAGCTCACCTACAGTAATCCCCTGGGCCCACAGTAACAGTGAGAGAGACCAGCTCCCCTACAGTAATCCCGTGGGCCCACAGTAACAGTGAGAGAGACCAGCTCACCTACAGTAATCCCCTGGCCCCACAGTAACAGTGAGAGAGACCAGCTCAACTACAGTAATCCCCTGGGCCCACAGTAACAGTGAGAGAGAGACCAGCTCACCTACAGTAATCCCATGGGTCCACAGTAACAGTGAGAGAGACCAGCTCCCCTACAGTAATCCCCTGGGCCCGCAGTAACAGTGAGAGAGACCAGCTCACCGACAGTAATCCACTGGACCCACAGTAACAGTGAGAGAGACCAGCTCACCTACAGTAATCCCCTCAACCCACAGTAACAGTGAGAGAGACCAGCTCACCTACAGTAATCCCCTGGGCCCACATGACAGTGAGAGAGACCAGCTCACCGACAGTAATCCCCTGGGCCCACAGTAACAGTGCGGGAGAGACCAGCTCACCTACAGTAATCCCATGGGCCCACAGTAACAGTGAGAGAGACCAGCCCACCTACAGTAATCCCCTGGGCCCACAGTGACAGTGAGAGAGACCAGCTCACCTACAGTAATCCCCTGGGCCCACAGTAACAGTGAGAGAGACCAGCTCACCTACAGTAATCCCCTGGACCCACAGTAACAATGTGGGAGAGACCAGCTCACCGACAGTAATCCCCTGGGCCCACAGTAACAGTGTGGGAGAGACCAGCTCATCTACAGTAATCCACTGGGCCCACAGTAACAGTGAGAGAGACCGGCTCACCTACAGTAATCCCCTGGGCCCATAGTAACAGTGAGAGAGACCCGCTCACCTACAGTAATCCCCTCGGCCCACAGTAACAGTTGGAGAGACCAGCTCACCGACAGTAATCCCCTGGGCCCACAGTAACAATGTGGGAGAGACCAGCTCACCGACAGTAATCCCCTGGGCCCACAGTAACAGTGTGGGAGAGACCAGCTCATCTACAGTAATCCCCTGGGCCCACAGTGACAGTGAGAGAGACCAGCTCCCCTACAGTAATCTCCTGGGCCCACAGTGACAGTGAGAGAGACCAGCTCACCTACAGTAATCCCCTGGGCCTGCAGTGACAGTGAGAGAGACCAGCTCACCTACAGTAATCCCCTGGGCCCACAGTAACAGTGAGAGAGACCAGCTCACCTACAATAATCCCATGGACCCACACTAACAATGAGAGAGACCAGCTCACCTACAGTAATCCCCTGGGCCCACAGTAACACTGAGAGAGACCAGCTCACCTACAGTAATCCCCTGGGCCCACAGTAACAGTGTGAGACACCAGCTCACCTACAGTAATCCCATGGGCCCACAGTAACAGTGTGAGAGACCAGCTCACCTACAGTAATCCCCTGGGCCTGCAGTGACAGTGAGAGAGACCAGCTCACCTACAGTAATCCCCTGGACCCACAGTAACAGTGAGAGAGACCAGCTCACCTACAGTAATCCCCTGGACCCACAGTAACAGTGAGAGAGACCAGCTCACCTACAGTAATCCCCTGGGCCCACAGTAACAGTGTGAGAGACCAGCTCACCTACACTAATCCCATGGGCCCACAGTAACAGTGTGAGAGAGAAGCTCACCTACAGTAATCCCCTGGACCCACAGTAACAGTGAGAGAGACCAGCTCACCTACAGTAATCCCTTTGGCCCAATGTAACAGTGAGAGAGAGACCAGCTCACCTACAGTAATCCCCTGGGCCTACAGTGACAGTGAGAGAGATCAGCTCACCTACAGTAATCCCTGGGCCCACAGTAACAGTGAGAGAGACCAGCTCACCTACAGTAATCCCCTGGGCCCACAGTAACAGCGTGAGAGACCAGCTCACCTACAGTAATGCCCTGGGCCCACAGTAACAGCGAGAGAGACCAGCTCACCTCCTGTAATCGCCTGGGCCCACAGTAACAGCGTGAGAGACCAGCTCACCTATAGTAATCCCCTGGGCCCACAGTAACATCGTGAGAGACCAGCTCACCTACAGTAATCCCTGAGCCCACAGCAACAGCGAGAGAGACCAGCTCACCTCCAGTAATCCCCTGGGCCCACAGTAACAGTGTGAGAGACCAGCTCACCTACAGTAATCCCATGGGCCCACAGTAACAGTGAGAGAGACCAGCTCACCTACAGTAATCCCCTGGGCCCACAGTAACAGTGAGAGAGACCAGCTCACCTACAGTAATCCCCTGGGCCCACAGTAACAGTGAGAGAGACCAGCTCATCTACAGTAATCCTCTGGGCCCACAGTAACAGTGAGAGAGACCAGCTCACCTACAGTAATCCCCTGGACCCACAGTAACAGTGAGAGAGACCAGCTCACCTACAGTAATCCTCTGGGCCCACAGTAATAGTGAGAGGGACCAGCTCCCCAACTGTAATCCCCTGGGCACACAGTAACAGTGAGAGAGACCAGCTCACCTACAGTAATCCCCTGGGCCCACAGCAACAGTGAGAGAGACCAGCTCACCTACAGTAATCCCCTGGGCCCACAGTAACAGTGAGAGAGACCAGCTCACCTACAGTAATCCCCTGGACCCACAGTAACGGTGAGAGAGACCAGCTCACTGACAGTAATCCCCTGGGCCCACAGCAACAGTGAGAGAGACCAGCTCACGTACAGTCATCCCCTGGGCCCACAGTAACAGTGAGAGAGACCAGCTCACCTACAGTAATCCCCTGGACCCTCAGTAACGGTCAGAGAGACCAGCCCACCTACAGTAATCCCCTGGGCCCACAGTAACAGTGAGAGAGACCAGCTCACCTACAGTAATCCCCTGGACCCACAGTAACAGAGAGAGAGACCATCTCACCTACAGTAATCCCCTGGACCCTCAGTAACGGTCAGAGAGACCAGCTCACCTACAGTAATCCCCTGGACCCACAGTAACAGTGAGAGAGACCAGCTCACCTACAGTAATCCCCTGGACCCACAGTAACAGTGAGAGAGACCAGCTCACCTACAGTAATCCCCTGGGCCCACAGTGACAGTGAGAGAGACCAGCTCACCTACAGTAATCCCCTGGGCCCACAGTAACGGTGAGGGAGACCAGCTCACCTACAGTAATCCCCTGGACCCACAGTAACGGTGAGAGAGACCAGCTCACCTACAGTAATCCCCTGGACCCAGAGTAACGGTGAGAGAGACCAGCTCACCTACAGTAATCCCCTGGACCCAGAGTAACAGTGAGAGAGACCAGCTCACCGACAGTAATCCCCTGGGCCCACAGTAACAGTGAGAGAGAGCAGCTCACCTACAGTAATCCACTGGACGCTCAGTAACGGTCAGAGAGACCAGCTCACCTACAGTAATCCCCTGGACCCACAGTAACAGTGAGAGAGAACAGCTCACCTACAGTAATCCCCTGGGCCCACAGTAACAGTGAGAGAGACCAGCTCACCTACAGTAATCCCCTGGGCCCACAGTAACAGTGAGAGAGACCAGCTCACCTACAGTAATCCCCTGGGCCCACAGCAACAGTGAGAGAGACCAGCTCACCTACAGTAATCCCCTGGACCCACAGTAACAGTGAGAGAGACCAGCTCACCTACAGTAATCCCCTGGGCCCACAGCAACAGTGAGAGAGACCAGCTCACCTACAGTAATCCCCTGGGCCTGCAGTGACAGTGAGAGAGACCAGCTCACCTACAGTAATCCCCTGGACCCACAGTAACAGTGAGAGAGACCAGCTCACCTACAGTAATCCCCTGGACCCACAGTAACAGTGAGAGAGACCAGCTCACCTACAGTAATCCCCTGGGCCCACAGTAACAGTGTGAGAGACCAGCTCATCTACAGTAATCCCATGGGCCCACAGTAACAGTGTGAGAGACCAGCTCACCTACAGTAATCCCCTGGACCCAAAGTAACAGTGAGAGAGACCAGCTCAACCTACAGTAATCCCCTGGGCCCACAGTAACAGTGAGAGAGACCAGCTCACCTACAGTAATCCCTTTGGCCCACTGTAACAGTGAGAGAGAGACCAGCCCACCTACAGTAATCCCCTGGGCCTACAGTGAGAGAGACCAGCTCACCTACAGTAATCCCCTGGGCCCACAGTAACAGCGAGAGAGACCAGCTCACCTACAGTAATCCCTGGGCCCACAGTAACAGTGAGGGAGACCAGCTCACCTACAGTAATCCCCTGGGCCCACAGTAACAGCGTGAGAGACCAGCTCACCTACAGTAATCCCCTGGGCCCACAGTAACAGCGAGAGAGACCAGCTCACCTCCTGTAATCGCCTGGGCCCACAGTAAGAGTGAGAGAGACCAGCTCACCTACAGTAATCCCCTGGGCCCACAGTAACAGTGAGAGAGAGACCAGCTCACCTACAGTAATCCCCTGGGCCTACAGTGACAGTGAGAGAGACCAGCTCACCTACAGTAATCCCCTGGGCCCACAGTAACAGCGTGAGAGACCAGCTCACCTATAGTAATCCCCTGGGCCCACAGTAACAGCGAGAGAGACCAGCTGACCTACAGTAATCCCTGGGCCGACGGTAACAGTGAGAGAGACCAGCTCACCTACAGTAATCCCCTGGGCCCACAGTAACAGCGTGAGAGACCAGCTCACCTATAGTAATCCCCTGGGCCCACAGTAACAGCGAGAGAGACCAGCTGACCTACAGTAATCCCTGGGCCGACGGTAACAGTGAGAGAGACCAGCTCACCTCCAGTAATCCCCTGGGCCCACAGTAACAGTGAGAGAGACCAGCTCACCGACAGTAATCCTCTGGACTCACAGTAACAGTGAGAGAGACCAGCTCACCTACAGTAATCCCCTGGACCCACAGTAACAGTGAGAGAGACCAGCTCACCTACAGTAATCCTCTGGGCCCACAGTAATAGTGAGAGGGACCAGCTCCCCAACTGTAATCCCCTGGGCACACAGTAACAGTGAGAGAGACCAGCTCACCTACAGTAATCCCCTGGGCCCACAGCAACAGTGAGAGAGACCAGCTCACCTACAGTAATCCCCTGGGCCCACAGTAACAGTGAGAGAGACCAGCTCACCTACAGTAATGCCCTGGACCCACAGTAACGGTGAGAGAGACCAGCTCAGTGACAGTAATCCCCTGGGCCCACAGCAACAGTGAGAGAGACCAGCTCACCTACAGTAATCCCCTGGGCCCACAGTAACAGTGAGAGAGACCAGCTCACATACAGTAATCCCCTGGGCCCACAGTAACAGTGAGAGAGACCAGCTCACCTACAGTAATCCCCTTGGCCAACAGTGACAGTGAGAGAGACCAGCTCACCTACAGTAATCCCCTGGGCCCACAGTAACAGTGAGAGAGACCAGCTCACCTACAGTAATCCCCTGGGCCAACAGTGACAGTGAGAGAGACCAGCTCACCTACAGTAATCCACTGGACCCTCAGTAACGGTCAGAGAGACCAGCTCACCTCCAGTAATCCCCTGGGCCCACAGTAACAGTGAGAGAGACCAGCTCACCTACAGTAATCCCCTGGACCCACAGTAACAGTGAGAGAGACCAGCTCACCTACAGTAATCCCCTGGGTCCACAGTAACAGTGAGAGAGACCAGCTCACCTACAGTAATCCCATGGACCCACACTAACAATGAGAGAGACCAGCTCACCTACAGTAATCCCCTGGGCCCACAGTAACACTGAGAGAGACCAGCTCACCTACAGTAATCCCCTGGACCCACAGTAACAGTGAGAGAGACCAGCTCACCTCCAGTAATCCCCTGGACCCACAGTAACAGTGAGAGCGACCAGCTCACCTACAGTAATCCCCTGGGCCCACAGTAACAGTGTGAGAGACCAGCTCACCTACAGTAATCCCATGGGCCCACAGTAACAGTGTGAGAGACCAGCTCACCTACAGTAATCCCCTGGACCCACAGTAACAGTGAGAGAGACCAGCTCAACCTACAGTAATCCCCTGGGCCCACAGTAACAGTGAGAGAGACCAGCTCACCTACAGTAATCCCTTTGGCACACTGTAACAGTGAGAAAGAGACCAGCTCACCTACAGTAATCCCCTGGGCCTACAGTGACAGTGAGAGAGACCAGCTCACCTACAGTAATCCCTGGGCCCACAGTAACAGTGAGGGAGACCAGCTCACCTACAGTAATCCCCTGGGCCGACGGTAACAGTGAGAGAGACCAGCTCACCTACAGTAATCCCCTGGGCCCACAGTAACAGCGTGAGAGACCAGCTCACCCACAGTAATCCCTGAGCCCACAGCAACAGCGAGAGAGACCAGCTCACCTCCAGTAATCCCCTGGGCCCACAGTAACAGTGTGAGAGACCAGCTCACCTACAGTAATCCCATGGGCCCACAGTAACAGTGAGAGAGACCAGCTCACCTACAGTAATCCCCTGGGCCCACAGTAACAGTGAGAGAGACCAGCTCACCTACAGTAATCCCCTGGGCCCACAGTAACGGTGAGAGAGACCAGCTCATCTACAGTAATCCTCTGGGCCCACAGTAACAGTGAGAGAGACCAGCTCACCTACAGTAATCCCCTGGACCCACAGTAACAGTGAGAGAGACCAGCTCACCTACAGTAATCCACTGGACCCTCAGTAACGGTCAGAGAGACCAGCTCACCTACAGTAATCCCCTGGGCCCACAGTAACAGTGAGAGAGACCAGCTCACCTACAGTAATCCCCTGGGCCCACAGTAACAGTGAGAGAGACCAGCTCACCTACAGTAATCCCCTGGACCCACAGTAACAGTGAGAGAGACCAGCTCACCTACAGTAATCCCCTGGGCCCACAGTAACAGTGAGAGAGACCAGCTCACCTACAGTAATCCCCTGGGCCTACAGTGACAGTGAGAGAGACCAGCTCACCTACAGTAATCCCCTGGGCCCACAGGAACGGTGAGAGAGACCAGCTCACCTACAGTAATCCCCTGGACCCACAGTAACGGTGAGAGAGACCAGCTCACTGACAGTAATTCCCTGGGCCCACAGCAACAGTGAGAGAGACCAGCTCACCTACAGTAATCCCCTGGGCCCACAGTAACAGTGAGAGAGACCAGCTCACCTACAGTAATCCCCTGGGCCCACAGTAACAGTGAGAGAGACCAGCTCACCTACAGTAATCCCCTTGGCCAACAGTGACAGTGAGAGAGACCAGCTCACCTACAGTAATCCCCTGGGCCCACAGTAACAGTGAGAGAGACCAGCTCACCTACAGTAATCCCCTGGGCCAACAGTGACAGTGAGAGAGACCAGCTCACCTACAGTAATCCACTGGACTCTCAGTAACGGTCAGAGAGACCAGCTCACCTACAGTAATCCCCTGGGCCCACAGTAACAGTGAGAGAGACCAGCTCACCTACAGTAATCCCCTGGACCCACAGTAACAGTGAGAGAGACCAGCTCACCTACAGTAATCCACTGGGCCCACAGTAACAGTGAGAGAGACCAGCTCACCTACAGTAAACCCCTGGGCCCACAGTAACAGTGAGAGAGACCAGTTCACCTACAGTAATCCCCTGGGCCCACGGTAACAGTGAGAGAGACCAGCTCACCTACAGTAATCCCCTGGACCCACAGTAACAGTGAGAGAGACCAGCTCACCTGCAGTAATCTGCTGGGCCCACAGTGACAGTGAGAGAGACCAGCTCACCTACAGTAATCCCGTGGACCCACATTAACAATGAAAGAGACCAGCTCACCTACAGTAATCCCCTGGGCCCACAGTAACAGTGAGAGAGACCAGCTCACCTACAGTAATCCCATGGACCCACACTAACAATGAGAGAGACCAGCTCACCTACAGTAATCCCCTGGGCCCACAGTAACAGTGTGAGACACCAGCTCACCTACAGTAATCCCATGGGCCCACAGTAACAGTGTGAGAGACCAGCTCACCTACAGTAATCCCCTGGGCCTGCAGTGACAGTGAGAGAGACCAGCTCACCTACAGTAATCCCCTGGGTCCACAGTAACAGTGAGAGAGACCAGCTCACCTACAGTAATCCCATGGACCCACACTAACAATGAGAGAGACCAGCTCACCTACAGTAATCCCCTGGGCCCACAGTAACACTGAGAGAGACCAGCTCACCTACAGTAATCCCCTGGGCCCACAGTAACAGTGTGAGACACCAGCTCACCTACAGTAATCCCATGGGCCCACAGTAACAGTGTGAGAGACCAGCTCACCTACAGTAATCCCCTGGGCCTGCAGTGACAGTGAGAGAGACCAGCTCACCTACAGTAATCCCCTGGACCCACAGTAACAGTGAGAGAGACCATCTCAACCTACAGTAATCCCCTGGGCCCACAGTAACAGTGAGAGAGACCAGCTCACCTACAGTAATCTCTTTGGCCCACTGTAACAGTGAGAGAGAGACCAGCTCACCTACAGTAATCCCCTGGGCCTACAGTGACAGTGAGAGAGACCAGCTCACATACAGTAATCCCTGGGCCCACAGTAACAGTGAGGGAGACCAGCTCACCTACAGTAATCCCCTGGGCCCACAGTAACAGCGTGAGAGACCAGCTCACCTACAGTAATCCCCTGGGCCCACAGTAAAAGCGAGAGAGACCAGCTCACCTCCTATAATCGCCTGGGCCCACAGTAAGAGTGAGAGAGACCAGCTCACCTACAGTAATCCCCTGGGCCCACAGTAACAGTGAGAGAGAGACCAGCTCACCTACAATAATCCCCTGGGCCTACAGTGACAGTGAGAGAGACCAGCTCACCTACAGTAATCCCCTGGGCCCACAGTAACAGCGAGAGAGACCAGCTCACCTACAGTAATCCCTGGGCCCACAGTAACAGTGAGGGAGACCAGCTCACCTACAGTAATCCCCTGGGCCCACAGTAACAGCGTGAGAGACCAGCTCACCTACAGTAATCCCATGGGCCCACAGTAACAGTGAGAGAGACCAGCTCACCTACAGTAATCCCCTGGGCCCACAGTAACAGTGAGAGAGACCAGCTCACCTACAGTAATCCCCTGGGCTCACAGTAACAGTGAGAGAGACCAGCTCATCTACAGTAATCCTCTGGGCCCACAGTAACAGTGAGAGAGACCAGCTCACCTACAGTAATCCCCTGGACCCACAGTAACAGTGAGAGAGACCAGATCACCTACAGTAATCCTCTGGGCCCACAGTAATAGTGAGAGGGACCAGCTCCCCAACTGTAATCCCCTGGGTACACAGTAACAGTGAGAGAGACCAGCTCACCTTCAGTAATCCCCTGGGCCCACAGCAACAGTGAGAGAGACCAGCTCACCTACAGTAATCCCCTGGGCCCACAGTAACAGTGAGAGAGACCAGCTCACCTACAGTAATCCCCTGGACCCACAGTAACGGTGAGAGAGACCAGCTCACTGACAGTAATCCCCTGGGCCCACAGCAACAGTGAGAGAGACCAGCTCACCTACAGTAATCCCCTGGGCACACAGTAACAGTGAGAGAGACCAGCTCACCTACAGTAATCCCCTGGGCCCACAGTAACAGTGAGAGAGACCAGCTCACCTACAGTAATCCCCTTGGCCAACAATGACAGTGAGAGAGACCAGCTCACCTACAGTAATACCCTGGGCCCACAGTAACAGTGAGAGAGACCAGCTCACCTACAGTAATCCCCTGGGCCAACAGTGACAGTGAGAGAGACCAGCTCACCTACAGTAATCCACTGGACCCTCAGTAACGGTCAGAGAGACCAGCTCACCTACAGTAATCCCCTGGGCCCACAGTAACAGTGAGAGAGACCAGCTCACCTACAGTAATCCCCTGGACCCACAGTAACAGTGAGAGAGACCAGCTCACCTACAGTAATCCACTGGACCCTCAGTAACGGTCAGAGAGACCAGCTCACCTACAGTAATCCCCTGGGCCCACAGTAACAGTGAAAGAGACCAGCGCACCTACAGTAATCCCCTGGGCCCACAGTAACAGTGAGAGAGACCAGCTCACCTACAGTAATCCCCTGGACCCACAGTAACAGTGAGAGAGACCAGCTCACCTACAGTAATCCCCTGGGCCCACAGTAACAGCGAGAGAGACCAGCTCACCTCCTGTAATCGCCTGGGCCCACAGTAAGAGTGAGAGAGACCAGCTGACCTACAGTAATCCCCTGGGCCCACAGTAACAGTGAGAGAGAGACCAGCTCACCTACAATAATCCCCTGGGCCTACAGTGACAGTGAGAGAGACCAGCTCACCTACAGTAATCCCCTGGGCCCACAGTAACAGCGAGAGAGACCAGCTCACCTACAGTAATCCCCTGGACCCTCAGTAACGGTCAGAGAGACCAGCTCACCTACAGTAATCCCCTGGGCCCACAGTAACAGTGAGAGAGACCAGCTCACCTACAGTAATCCCCTGGGCCCACAGTAACAGTGAGAGAGACCAGCTCACCTACAGTAATCCCCTGGACCCACAGTAACAGTGAGAGAGACCAGCTCACCTACAGTAATCCCCTGGGCCCACAGTAACAGTGAGAGAGACCAGCTCACCTACAGTAATCCCCTGGGCCTACAGTGACAGTGAGAGAGACCAGCTCACCTACAGTAATCCCCTGGGCCCACAGTAACAGCGTGAGAGACCAGCTCACCTACAGTAATCCCATGGGCCCACAGTAACAGTGAGAGAGACCAGCTCACCTACAGTAATCCCCTGGGCCCACAGTAACAGTGAGAGAGACCAGCTCACCTACAGTAATCCCCTGGGCTCACAGTAACAGTGAGAGAGACCAGCTCATCTACAGTAATCCTCTGGGCCCACAGTAACAGTGAGAGAGACCAGCTCACCTACAGTAATCCCCTGGACCCACAGTAACAGTGAGAGAGACCAGCTCACCTACAGTAATCCTCTGGGCCCACAGTAATAGTGAGAGGGACCAGCTCCCCAACTGTAATCCCCTGGGTACACAGTAACAGTGAGAGAGACCAGCTCACCTTCAGTAATCCCCTGGGCCCACAGCAACAGTGAGAGAGACCAGCTCACCTACAGTAATCCCCTGGGCCCACAGTAACATTGAGAGAGACCAGCTCACCTACAGTAATCCCCTGGACCCACAGTAACGGTGAGAGAGACCAGCTCACTGACAGTAATCCCCTGGGCCCACAGCAACAGTGAGAGAGACCAGCTCACCTACAGTAATCCCCTGGGCACACAGTAACAGTGAGAGAGACCAGCTCACCTACAGTAATCCCCTGGGCCCACAGTAACAGTGAGAGAGACCAGCTCACCTACAGTAATCCCCTTGGCCAACAATGACAGTGAGAGAGACCAGCTCACCTACAGTAATACCCTGGGCCCACAGTAACAGTGAGAGAGACCAGCTCACCTACAGTAATCCCCTGGGCCAACAGTGACAGTGAGAGAGACCAGCTCACCTACAGTAATCCACTGGACCCTCAGTAACGGTCAGAGAGACCAGCTCACCTACAGTAATCCCCTGGGCCCACAGTAACAGTGAGAGAGACCAGCTCACCTACAGTAATCCCCTGGACCCACAGTAACAGTGAGAGAGACCAGCTCACCTACAGTAATCCACTGGACCCTCAGTAACGGTCAGAGAGACCAGCTCACCTACAGTAATCCCCTGGGCCCACAGTAACAGTGAAAGAGACCAGCGCACCTACAGTAATCCCCTGGGCCCACAGTAACAGTGAGAGAGACCAGCTCACCTACAGTAATCCCCTGGACCCACAGTAACAGTGAGAGAGACCAGCTCACCTACAGTAATCCCCTGGGCCCACAGTAACAGCGAGAGAGACCAGCTCACCTCCTGTAATCGCCTGGGCCCACAGTAAGAGTGAGAGAGACCAGCTGACCTACAGTAATACCCTGGGCCCACAGTAACAGTGAGAGAGAGACCAGCTCACCTACAATAATCCCCTGGGCCTACAGTGACAGTGAGAGAGACCAGCTCACCTACAGTAATCCCCTGGGCCCACAGTAACAGCGAGAGAGACCAGCTCACCTACAGTAATCCCCTGGACCCTCAGTAACGGTCAGAGAGACCAGCTCACCTACAGTAATCCCCTGGGCCCACAGTAACAGTGAGAGAGACCAGCTCACCTACAGTAATCCCCTGGGCCCACAGTAACAGTGAGAGAGACCAGCTCACCTACAGTAATCCCCTGGACCCACAGTAACAGTGAGAGAGACCAGCTCACCTACAGTAATCCCCTGGGCCCACAGTAACAGTGAGAGAGACCAGCTCACCTACAGTAATCCCCTGGGCCCACAGTGACAGTGAGAGAGACCAGCTCACCTACAGTAATCCCCTGGGCCCACAGTAACGGTGAGGGAGACCAGCTCACCTACAGTAATCCCCTGGACCCACAGTAACGGTGAGAGAGACCAGCTCACCTACAGTAATCCCCTGGACCCAGAGTAACGGTGAGAGAGACCAGCTCACCTACAGTAATCCCCTGGACCCAGAGTAACAGTGAGAGAGACCAGCTCACCGACAGTAATCCCCTGGGCCCACAGTAACAGTGAGAGAGAGCAGCTCACCTACAGTAATCCACTGGACGCTCAGTAACGGTCAGAGAGACCAGCTCACCTACAGTAATCCCCTGGACCCACAGTAACAGTGAGAGAGAACAGCTCACCTACAGTAATCCCCTGGGCCCACAGTAACAGTGAGAGAGACCAGCTCACCTACAGTAATCCCCTGGGCCCACAGTAACAGTGAGAGAGACCAGCTCACCTACAGTAATCCCCTGGGCCCACAGCAACAGTGAGAGAGACCAGCTCACCTACAGTAATCCCCTGGACCCACAGTAACAGTGAGAGAGACCAGCTCACCTACAGTAATCCCCTGGGCCCACAGCAACAGTGAGAGAGACCAGCTCACCTACAGTAATCCCCTGGGCCTGCAGTGACAGTGAGAGAGACCAGCTCACCTACAGTAATCCCCTGGACCCACAGTAACAGTGAGAGAGACCAGCTCACCTACAGTAATCCCCTGGACCCACAGTAACAGTGAGAGAGACCAGCTCACCTACAGTAATCCCCTGGGCCCACAGTAACAGTGTGAGAGACCAGCTCACCTACAGTAATCCCATGGGCCCACAGTAACAGTGTGAGAGACCAGCTCACCTACAGTAATCCCCTGGACCCAAAGTAACAGTGAGAGAGACCAGCTCAACCTACAGTAATCCCCTGGGCCCACAGTAACAGTGAGAGAGACCAGCTCACCTACAGTAATCCCTTTGGCCCACTGTAACAGTGAGAGAGAGACCAGCCCACCTACAGTAATCCCCTGGGCCTACAGTGACAGTGAGAGAGACCAGCTCACCTACAGTAATCCCCTGGGCCCACAGTAACAGCGAGAGAGACCAGCTCACCTACAGTAATCCCTGGGCCCACAGTAACAGTGAGGGAGACCAGCTCACCTACAGTAATCCCCTGGGCCCACAGTAACAGCGTGAGAGACCAGCTCACCTACAGTAATCCCCTGGGCCCACAGTAACAGCGAGAGAGACCAGCTCACCTCCTGTAATCGCCTGGGCCCACAGTAAGAGTGAGAGAGACCAGCTCACCTACAGTAATCCCCTGGGCCCACAGTAACAGTGAGAGAGAGACCAGCTCACCTACAGTAATCCCCTGGGCCTACAGTGACAGTGAGAGAGACCAGCTCACCTACAGTAATCCCCTGGGCCCACAGTAACAGCGTGAGAGACCAGCTCACCTATAGTAATCCCCTGGGCCCACAGTAACAGCGAGAGAGACCAGCTGACCTACAGTAATCCCTGGGCCGACGGTAACAGTGAGAGAGACCAGCTCACCTACAGTAATCCCCTGGGCCCACAGTAACAGTGAGAGAGACCAGCTCACCGACAGTAATCCTCTGGACTCACAGTAACAGTGAGAGAGACCAGCTCACCTACAGTAATCCCCTGGACCCACAGTAACAGTGAGAGAGACCAGCTCACCTACAGTAATCCTCTGGGCCCACAGTAATAGTGAGAGGGACCAGCTCCCCAACTGTAATCCCCTGGGCACACAGTAACAGTGAGAGAGACCAGCTCACCTACAGTAATCCCCTGGGCCCACAGCAACAGTGAGAGAGACCAGCTCACCTACAGTAATCCCCTGGGCCCACAGTAACAGTGAGAGAGACCAGCTCACCTACAGTAATGCCCTGGACCCACAGTAACGGTGAGAGAGACCAGCTCAGTGACAGTAATCCCCTGGGCCCACAGCAACAGTGAGAGAGACCAGCTCACCTACAGTAATCCCCTGGGCCCACAGTAACAGTGAGAGAGACCAGCTCACATACAGTAATCCCCTGGGCCCACAGTAACAGTGAGAGAGACCAGCTCACCTACAGTAATCCCCTTGGCCAACAGTGACAGTGAGAGAGACCAGCTCACCTACAGTAATCCCCTGGGCCCACAGTAACAGTGAGAGAGACCAGCTCACCTACAGTAATCCCCTGGGCCAACAGTGACAGTGAGAGAGACCAGCTCACCTACAGTAATCCACTGGACCCTCAGTAACGGTCAGAGAGACCAGCTCACCTCCAGTAATCCCCTGGGCCCACAGTAACAGTGAGAGAGACCAGCTCACCTACAGTAATCCCCTGGACCCACAGTAACAGTGAGAGAGACCAGCTCACCTACAGTAATCCCCTGGGTCCACAGTAACAGTGAGAGAGACCAGCTCACCTACAGTAATCCCATGGACCCACACTAACAATGAGAGAGACCAGCTCACCTACAGTAATCCCCTGGGCCCACAGTAACACTGAGAGAGACCAGCTCACCTACAGTAATCCCCTGGACCCACAGTAACAGTGAGAGAGACCAGCTCACCTCCAGTAATCCCCTGGACCCACAGTAACAGTGAGAGCGACCAGCTCACCTACAGTAATCCCCTGGGCCCACAGTAACAGTGTGAGAGACCAGCTCACCTACAGTAATCCCATGGGCCCACAGTAACAGTGTGAGAGACCAGCTCACCTACAGTAATCCCCTGGACCCACAGTAACAGTGAGAGAGACCAGCTCAACCTACAGTAATCCCCTGGGCCCACAGTAACAGTGAGAGAGACCAGCTCACCTACAGTAATCCCTTTGGCACACTGTAACAGTGAGAGAGAGACCAGCTCACCTACAGTAATCCCCTGGGCCTACAGTGACAGTGAGAGAGACCAGCTCACCTACAGTAATCCCTGGGCCCACAGTAACAGTGAGGGAGACCAGCTCACCTACAGTAATCCCCTGGGCCGACGGTAACAGTGAGAGAGACCAGCTCACCTACAGTAATCCCCTGGGCCCACAGTAACAGCGTGAGAGACCAGCTCACCCACAGTAATCCCTGAGCCCACAGCAACAGCGAGAGAGACCAGCTCACCTCCAGTAATCCCCTGGGCCCACAGTAACAGTGTGAGAGACCAGCTCACCTACAGTAATCCCATGGGCCCACAGTAACAGTGAGAGAGACCAGCTCACCTACAGTAATCCTCTGGGCCCACAGTAATAGTGAGAGGGACCAGCTCCCCAACTGTAATCCCCTGGGTACACAGTAACAGTGAGAGAGACCAGCTCACCTTCAGTAATCCCCTGGGCCCACAGCAACAGTGAGAGAGACCAGCTCACCTACAGTAATCCCCTGGACCCACAGTAACAGTGAGAGAGACCAGCTCATCTACAGTAATCCTCTGGGCCCACAGTAACAGTGAGAGAGACCAGCTCACCTACAGTAATCCCCTGGACCCACAGTAACAGTGAGAGAGACCAGCTCACCTACAGTAATCCTCTGGGCCCACAGTAATAGTGAGAGGGACCAGCTCCCCAACTGTAATCCCCTGGGTACACAGTAACAGTGAGAGAGACCAGCTCACCTTCAGTAATCCCCTGGGCCCACAGCAACAGTGAGAGAGACCAGCTCACCTACAGTAATCCCCTGGGCCCACAGTAACAGTGAGAGAGACCAGCTCACCTACAGTAATCCCCTGGACCCACAGTAACGGTGAGAGAGACCAGCTCACTGACAGTAATCCCCTGGGCCCACAGCAACAGTGAGAGAGACCAGCTCACCTACAGTAATCCCCTGGGCACACAGTAACAGTGAGAGAGACCAGCTCACCTACAGTAATCCCCTGGGCCCACAGTAACAGTGAGAGAGACCAGCTCACCTACAGTAATCCCCTTGGCCAACAATGACAGTGAGAGAGACCAGCTCACCTACAGTAATACCCTGGGCCCACAGTAACAGTGAGAGAGACCAGCTCACCTACAGTAATCCCCTGGGCCAACAGTGACAGTGAGAGAGACCAGCTCACCTACAGTAATCCACTGGACCCTCAGTAACGGTCAGAGAGACCAGCTCACCTACAGTAATCCCCTGGGCCCACAGTAACAGTGAGAGAGACCAGCTCACCTACAGTAATCCCCTGGACCCACAGTAACAGTGAGAGAGACCAGCTCACCTACAGTAATCCACTGGACCCTCAGTAACGGTCAGAGAGACCAGCTCACCTACAGTAATCCCCTGGGCCCACAGTAACAGTGAAAGAGACCAGCGCACCTACAGTAATCCCCTGGGCCCACAGTAACAGTGAGAGAGACCAGCTCACCTACAGTAATCCCCTGGACCCACAGTAACAGTGAGAGAGACCAGCTCACCTACAGTAATCCCCTGGGCCCACAGTAACAGCGAGAGAGACCAGCTCACCTCCTGTAATCGCCTGGGCCCACAGTAAGAGTGAGAGAGACCAGCTGACCTACAGTAATCCCCTGGGCCCACAGTAACAGTGAGAGAGAGACCAGCTCACCTACAATAATCCCCTGGGCCTACAGTGACAGTGAGAGAGACCAGCTCACCTACAGTAATCCCCTGGGCCCACAGTAACAGCGAGAGAGACCAGCTCACCTACAGTAATCCCCTGGACCCTCAGTAACGGTCAGAGAGACCAGCTCACCTACAGTAATCCCCTGGGCCCACAGTAACAGTGAGAGAGACCAGCTCACCTACAGTAATCCCCTGGGCCCACAGTAACAGTGAGAGAGACCAGCTCACCTACAGTAATCCCCTGGACCCACAGTAACAGTGAGAGAGACCAGCTCACCTACAGTAATCCCCTGGGCCCACAGTAACAGTGAGAGAGACCAGCTCACCTACAGTAATCCCCTGGGCCTACAGTGACAGTGAGAGAGACCAGCTCACCTACAGTAATCCCCTGGGCCCACAGTAACAGCGTGAGAGACCAGCTCACCTACAGTAATCCCATGGGCCCACAGTAACAGTGAGAGAGACCAGCTCACCTACAGTAATCCCCTGGGCCCACAGTAACAGTGAGAGAGACCAGCTCACCTACAGTAATCCCCTGGGCTCACAGTAACAGTGAGAGAGACCAGCTCATCTACAGTAATCCTCTGGGCCCACAGTAACAGTGAGAGAGACCAGCTCACCTACAGTAATCCCCTGGACCCACAGTAACAGTGAGAGAGACCAGCTCACCTACAGTAATCCTCTGGGCCCACAGTAATAGTGAGAGGGACCAGCTCCCCAACTGTAATCCCCTGGGTACACAGTAACAGTGAGAGAGACCAGCTCACCTTCAGTAATCCCCTGGGCCCACAGCAACAGTGAGAGAGACCAGCTCACCTACAGTAATCCCCTGGGCCCACAGTAACATTGAGAGAGACCAGCTCACCTACAGTAATCCCCTGGACCCACAGTAACGGTGAGAGAGACCAGCTCACTGACAGTAATCCCCTGGGCCCACAGCAACAGTGAGAGAGACCAGCTCACCTACAGTAATCCCCTGGGCACACAGTAACAGTGAGAGAGACCAGCTCACCTACAGTAATCCCCTGGGCCCACAGTAACAGTGAGAGAGACCAGCTCACCTACAGTAATCCCCTTGGCCAACAATGACAGTGAGAGAGACCAGCTCACCTACAGTAATACCCTGGGCCCACAGTAACAGTGAGAGAGACCAGCTCACCTACAGTAATCCCCTGGGCCAACAGTGACAGTGAGAGAGACCAGCTCACCTACAGTAATCCACTGGACCCTCAGTAACGGTCAGAGAGACCAGCTCACCTACAGTAATCCCCTGGGCCCACAGTAACAGTGAGAGAGACCAGCTCACCTACAGTAATCCCCTGGACCCACAGTAACAGTGAGAGAGACCAGCTCACCTACAGTAATCCACTGGACCCTCAGTAACGGTCAGAGAGACCAGCTCACCTACAGTAATCCCCTGGGCCCACAGTAACAGTGAAAGAGACCAGCGCACCTACAGTAATCCCCTGGGCCCACAGTAACAGTGAGAGAGACCAGCTCACCTACAGTAATCCCCTGGACCCACAGTAACAGTGAGAGAGACCAGCTCACCTACAGTAATCCCCTGGGCCCACAGTAACAGCGAGAGAGACCAGCTCACCTCCTGTAATCGCCTGGGCCCACAGTAAGAGTGAGAGAGACCAGCTGACCTACAGTAATCCCCTGGGCCCACAGTAACAGTGAGAGAGAGACCAGCTCACCTACAATAATCCCCTGGGCCTACAGTGACAGTGAGAGAGACCAGCTCACCTACAGTAATCCCCTGGGCCCACAGTAACAGCGAGAGAGACCAGCTCACCTACAGTAATCCCCTGGACCCTCAGTAACGGTCAGAGAGACCAGCTCACCTACAGTAATCCCCTGGGCCCACAGTAACAGTGAGAGAGACCAGCTCACCTACAGTAATCCCCTGGGCCCACAGTAACAGTGAGAGAGACCAGCTCACCTACAGTAATCCCCTGGACCCACAGTAACAGTGAGAGAGACCAGCTCACCTACAGTAATCCCCTGGGCCCACAGTAACAGTGAGAGAGACCAGCTCACCTACAGTAATCCCCTGGGCCCACAGTGACAGTGAGAGAGACCAGCTCACCTACAGTAATCCCCTGGGCCCACAGTAACGGTGAGGGAGACCAGCTCACCTACAGTAATCCCCTGGACCCACAGTAACGGTGAGAGAGACCAGCTCACCTACAGTAATCCCCTGGACCCAGAGTAACGGTGAGAGAGACCAGCTCACCTACAGTAATCCCCTGGACCCAGAGTAACAGTGAGAGAGACCAGCTCACCGACAGTAATCCCCTGGGCCCACAGTAACAGTGAGAGAGAGCAGCTCACCTACAGTAATCCACTGGACGCTCAGTAACGGTCAGAGAGACCAGCTCACCTACAGTAATCCCCTGGACCCACAGTAACAGTGAGAGAGAACAGCTCACCTACAGTAATCCCCTGGGCCCACAGTAACAGTGAGAGAGACCAGCTCACCTACAGTAATCCCCTGGGCCCACAGTAACAGTGAGAGAGACCAGCTCACCTACAGTAATCCCCTGGGCCCACAGCAACAGTGAGAGAGACCAGCTCACCTACAGTAATCCCCTGGACCCACAGTAACAGTGAGAGAGACCAGCTCACCTACAGTAATCCCCTGGGCCCACAGCAACAGTGAGAGAGACCAGCTCACCTACAGTAATCCCCTGGGCCTGCAGTGACAGTGAGAGAGACCAGCTCACCTACAGTAATCCCCTGGACCCACAGTAACAGTGAGAGAGACCAGCTCACCTACAGTAATCCCCTGGACCCACAGTAACAGTGAGAGAGACCAGCTCACCTACAGTAATCCCCTGGGCCCACAGTAACAGTGTGAGAGACCAGCTCACCTACAGTAATCCCATGGGCCCACAGTAACAGTGTGAGAGACCAGCTCACCTACAGTAATCCCCTGGACCCAAAGTAACAGTGAGAGAGACCAGCTCAACCTACAGTAATCCCCTGGGCCCACAGTAACAGTGAGAGAGACCAGCTCACCTACAGTAATCCCTTTGGCCCACTGTAACAGTGAGAGAGAGACCAGCCCACCTACAGTAATCCCCTGGGCCTACAGTGACAGTGAGAGAGACCAGCTCACCTACAGTAATCCCCTGGGCCCACAGTAACAGCGAGAGAGACCAGCTCACCTACAGTAATCCCTGGGCCCACAGTAACAGTGAGGGAGACCAGCTCACCTACAGTAATCCCCTGGGCCCACAGTAACAGCGTGAGAGACCAGCTCACCTACAGTAATCCCCTGGGCCCACAGTAACAGCGAGAGAGACCAGCTCACCTCCTGTAATCGCCTGGGCCCACAGTAAGAGTGAGAGAGACCAGCTCACCTACAGTAATCCCCTGGGCCCACAGTAACAGTGAGAGAGAGACCAGCTCACCTACAGTAATCCCCTGGGCCTACAGTGACAGTGAGAGAGACCAGCTCACCTACAGTAATCCCCTGGGCCCACAGTAACAGCGTGAGAGACCAGCTCACCTATAGTAATCCCCTGGGCCCACAGTAACAGCGAGAGAGACCAGCTGACCTACAGTAATCCCTGGGCCGACGGTAACAGTGAGAGAGACCAGCTCACCTACAGTAATCCCCTGGGCCCACAGTAACAGTGAGAGAGACCAGCTCACCGACAGTAATCCTCTGGACTCACAGTAACAGTGAGAGAGACCAGCTCACCTACAGTAATCCCCTGGACCCACAGTAACAGTGAGAGAGACCAGCTCACCTACAGTAATCCTCTGGGCCCACAGTAATAGTGAGAGGGACCAGCTCCCCAACTGTAATCCCCTGGGCACACAGTAACAGTGAGAGAGACCAGCTCACCTACAGTAATCCCCTGGGCCCACAGCAACAGTGAGAGAGACCAGCTCACCTACAGTAATCCCCTGGGCCCACAGTAACAGTGAGAGAGACCAGCTCACCTACAGTAATGCCCTGGACCCACAGTAACGGTGAGAGAGACCAGCTCAGTGACAGTAATCCCCTGGGCCCACAGCAACAGTGAGAGAGACCAGCTCACCTACAGTAATCCCCTGGGCCCACAGTAACAGTGAGAGAGACCAGCTCACATACAGTAATCCCCTGGGCCCACAGTAACAGTGAGAGAGACCAGCTCACCTACAGTAATCCCCTTGGCCAACAGTGACAGTGAGAGAGACCAGCTCACCTACAGTAATCCCCTGGGCCCACAGTAACAGTGAGAGAGACCAGCTCACCTACAGTAATCCCCTGGGCCAACAGTGACAGTGAGAGAGACCAGCTCACCTACAGTAATCCACTGGACCCTCAGTAACGGTCAGAGAGACCAGCTCACCTCCACTAATCCCCTGGGCCCACAGTAACAGTGAGAGAGACCAGCTCACCTACAGTAATCCCCTGGACCCACAGTAACAGTGAGAGAGACCAGCTCACCTACAGTAATCCCCTGGGTCCACAGTAACAGTGAGAGAGACCAGCTCACCTACAGTAATCCCATGGACCCACACTAACAATGAGAGAGACCAGCTCACCTACAGTAATCCCCTGGGCCCACAGTAACACTGAGAGAGACCAGCTCACCTACAGTAATCCCCTGGACCCACAGTAACAGTGAGAGAGACCAGCTCACCTCCAGTAATCCCCTGGACCCACAGTAACAGTGAGAGCGACCAGCTCACCTACAGTAATCCCCTGGGCCCACAGTAACAGTGTGAGAGACCAGCTCACCTACAGTAATCCCATGGGCCCACAGTAACAGTGTGAGAGACCAGCTCACCTACAGTAATCCCCTGGACCCACAGTAACAGTGAGAGAGACCAGCTCAACCTACAGTAATCCCCTGGGCCCACAGTAACAGTGAGAGAGACCAGCTCACCTACAGTAATCCCTTTGGCACACTGTAACAGTGAGAGAGAGACCAGCTCCCCTACAGTAATCCCGTGGGCCCACAGTAACAGTGAGAGAGACCAGCTCACCTACAGTAATCCCCTGGCCCCACAGTAACAGTGAGAGAGACCAGCTCAACTACAGTAATCCCCTGGGCCCACAGTAACAGTGAGAGAGAGACCAGCTCACCTACAGTAATCCCATGGGTCCACAGTAACAGTGAGAGAGACCAGCTCCCCTACAGTAATCCCCTGGGCCCGCAGTAACAGTGAGAGAGACCAGCTCACCGACAGTAATCCACTGGACCCACAGTAACAGTGAGAGAGACCAGCTCACCTACACTAATCCCCTCAACCCACAGTAACAGTGAGAGAGACCAGCTCACCTACAGTAATCCCCTGGGCCCACATGACAGTGAGAGAGACCAGCTCACCGACAGTAATCCCCTGGGCCCACAGTAACAGTGCGGGAGAGACCAGCTCACCTACAGTAATCCCATGGGCCCACAGTAACAGTGAGAGAGACCAGCCCACCTACAGTAATCCCCTGGGCCCACAGTGACAGTGAGAGAGACCAGCTCACCTACAGTAATCCCCTGGGCCCACAGTAACAGTGAGAGAGACCAGCTCACCTACAGTAATCCCCTGGACCCACAGTAACAATGTGGGAGAGACCAGCTCACCGACAGTAATCCCCTGGGCCCACAGTAACAGTGTGGGAGAGACCAGCTCATCTACAGTAATCCACTGGGCCCACAGTAACAGTGAGAGAGACCGGCTCACCTACAGTAATCCCCTGGGCCCATAGTAACAGTGAGAGAGAC
The DNA here is from genome assembly GCF_047496795.1 of Chiloscyllium punctatum. Taxonomy (NCBI): domain Eukaryota; kingdom Metazoa; phylum Chordata; class Chondrichthyes; order Orectolobiformes; family Hemiscylliidae; genus Chiloscyllium; species Chiloscyllium punctatum. The sequence continues at coordinate 2,289,081 of NC_092741.1, forward strand.
CAGCTCACCTACAGTAATCCCCTCGGCCCACAGTAACAGTTGGAGAGACCAGCTCACCGACAGTAATCCCCTGGGCCCACAGAAAGAGTGAGAGAGACCAGCTCCCCTACAGTAATCGCCTGGGCCCACAGTGACAGTGAGAGAGACCAGCTCCCCTACAGTAATCTCCTGGGCCCACAGTGACAGTGAGAGAGACCAGCTCACCTACAGTAATCCCGTGGGCCTGCAGTGACAGTGAGAGAGACCAGCTCACCTACAGTAATCCCCTGGGCCCACAGTAACAGTGAGAGAGACCAGCTCACCTACAATAATCCCATGGACCCACACTAACAATGAGAGAGACCAGCTCACCTACAGTAATCCCCTGGGCCCACAGTAACACTGAGAGAGACCAGCTCACCTACAGTAATCCCCTGGGCCCACAGTAACAGTGTGAGACACCAGCTCACCTACAGTAATCCCATGGGCCCACAGTAACAGTGTGAGAGACCAGCTCACCTACAGTAATCCCCTGGGCCTGCAGTGACAGTGAGAGAGACCAGCTCACCTACAGTAATCCCCTGGACCCACAGTAACAGTGAGAGAGACCAGCTCACCTACAGTAATCCCCTGGACCCACAGTAACAGTGAGAGAGACCAGCTCACCTACAGTAATCCCCTGGGCCCACAGTAACAGTGTGAGAGACCAGCTCACCTACACTAATCCCATGGGCCCACAGTAACAGTGTGAGAGAGAAGCTCACCTACAGTAATCCCCTGGACCCACAGTAACAGTGAGAGAGACCAGCTCACCTACAGTAATCCCTTTGGCCCAATGTAACAGTGAGAGAGAGACCAGCTCACCTACAGTAATCCCCTGGGCCTACAGTGACAGTGAGAGAGATCAGCTCACCTACAGTAATCCCTGGGCCCACAGTAACAGTGAGAGAGACCAGCTCACCTACAGTAATCCCCTGGGCCCACAGTAACAGCGTGAGAGACCAGCTCACCTACAGTAATGCCCTGGGCCCACAGTAACAGCGAGAGAGACCAGCTCACCTCCTGTAATCGCCTGGGCCCACAGTAACAGCGTGAGAGACCAGCTCACCTATAGTAATCCCCTGGGCCCACAGTAACATCGTGAGAGACCAGCTCACCTACAGTAATCCCTGAGCCCACAGCAACAGCGAGAGAGACCAGCTCACCTCCAGTAATCCCCTGGGCCCACAGTAACAGTGTGAGAGACCAGCTCACCTACAGTAATCCCATGGGCCCACAGTAACAGTGAGAGAGACCAGCTCACCTACAGTAATCCCCTGGGCCCACAGTAACAGTGAGAGAGACCAGCTCACCTACAGTAATCCCCTGGGCCCACAGTAACAGTGAGAGAGACCAGCTCATCTACAGTAATCCTCTGGGCCCACAGTAACAGTGAGAGAGACCAGCTCACCTACAGTAATCCCCTGGACCCACAGTAACAGTGAGAGAGACCAGCTCACCTACAGTAATCCTCTGGGCCCACAGTAATAGTGAGAGGGACCAGCTCCCCAACTGTAATCCCCTGGGCACACAGTAACAGTGAGAGAGACCAGCTCACCTACAGTAATCCCCTGGGCCCACAGCAACAGTGAGAGAGACCAGCTCACCTACAGTAATCCCCTGGGCCCACAGTAACAGTGAGAGAGACCAGCTCACCTACAGTAATCCCCTGGACCCACAGTAACGGTGAGAGAGACCAGCTCACTGACAGTAATCCCCTGGGCCCACAGCAACAGTGAGAGAGACCAGCTCACGTACAGTCATCCCCTGGGCCCACAGTAACAGTGAGAGAGACCAGCTCACCTACAGTAATCCCCTGGACCCTCAGTAACGGTCAGAGAGACCAGCCCACCTACAGTAATCCCCTGGGCCCACAGTAACAGTGAGAGAGACCAGCTCACCTACAGTAATCCCCTGGACCCACAGTAACAGAGAGAGAGACCATCTCACCTACAGTAATCCCCTGGACCCTCAGTAACGGTCAGAGAGACCAGCTCACCTACAGTAATCCCCTGGACCCACAGTAACAGTGAGAGAGACCAGCTCACCTACAGTAATCCCCTGGACCCACAGTAACAGTGAGAGAGACCAGCTCACCTACAGTAATCCCCTGGGCCCACAGTGACAGTGAGAGAGACCAGCTCACCTACAGTAATCCCCTGGGCCCACAGTAACGGTGAGGGAGACCAGCTCACCTACAGTAATCCCCTGGACCCACAGTAACGGTGAGAGAGACCAGCTCACCTACAGTAATCCCCTGGACCCAGAGTAACGGTGAGAGAGACCAGCTCACCTACAGTAATCCCCTGGACCCAGAGTAACAGTGAGAGAGACCAGCTCACCGACAGTAATCCCCTGGGCCCACAGTAACAGTGAGAGAGAGCAGCTCACCTACAGTAATCCACTGGACGCTCAGTAACGGTCAGAGAGACCAGCTCACCTACAGTAATCCCCTGGACCCACAGTAACAGTGAGAGAGAACAGCTCACCTACAGTAATCCCCTGGGCCCACAGTAACAGTGAGAGAGACCAGCTCACCTACAGTAATCCCCTGGGCCCACAGTAACAGTGAGAGAGACCAGCTCACCTACAGTAATCCCCTGGGCCCACAGCAACAGTGAGAGAGACCAGCTCACCTACAGTAATCCCCTGGACCCACAGTAACAGTGAGAGAGACCAGCTCACCTACAGTAATCCCCTGGGCCCACAGCAACAGTGAGAGAGACCAGCTCACCTACAGTAATCCCCTGGGCCTGCAGTGACAGTGAGAGAGACCAGCTCACCTACAGTAATCCCCTGGACCCACAGTAACAGTGAGAGAGACCAGCTCACCTACAGTAATCCCCTGGGCCCACAGTAACAGTGTGAGAGACCAGCTCATCTACAGTAATCCCATGGGCCCACAGTAACAGTGTGAGAGACCAGCTCACCTACAGTAATCCCCTGGACCCAAAGTAACAGTGAGAGAGACCAGCTCAACCTACAGTAATCCCCTGGGCCCACAGTAACAGTGAGAGAGACCAGCTCACCTACAGTAATCCCTTTGGCCCACTGTAACAGTGAGAGAGAGACCAGCCCACCTACAGTAATCCCCTGGGCCTACAGTGACAGTGAGAGAGACCAGCTCACCTACAGTAATCCCCTGGGCCCACAGTAACAGCGAGAGAGACCAGCTCACCTACAGTAATCCCTGGGCCCACAGTAACAGTGAGGGAGACCAGCTCACCTACAGTAATCCCCTGGGCCCACAGTAACAGCGTGAGAGACCAGCTCACCTACAGTAATCCCCTGGGCCCACAGTAACAGCGAGAGAGACCAGCTCACCTCCTGTAATCGCCTGGGCCCACAGTAAGAGTGAGAGAGACCAGCTCACCTACAGTAATCCCCTGGGCCCACAGTAACAGTGAGAGAGAGACCAGCTCACCTACAGTAATCCCCTGGGCCTACAGTGACAGTGAGAGAGACCAGCTCACCTACAGTAATCCCCTGGGCCCACAGTAACAGCGTGAGAGACCAGCTCACCTATAGTAATCCCCTGGGCCCACAGTAACAGCGAGAGAGACCAGCTGACCTACAGTAATCCCTGGGCCGACGGTAACAGTGAGAGAGACCAGCTCACCTACAGTAATCCCCTGGGCCCACAGTAACAGCGTGAGAGACCAGCTCACCTATAGTAATCCCCTGGGCCCACAGTAACAGCGAGAGAGACCAGCTGACCTACAGTAATCCCTGGGCCGACGGTAACAGTGAGAGAGACCAGCTCACCTCCAGTAATCCCCTGGGCCCACAGTAACAGTGAGAGAGACCAGCTCACCGACAGTAATCCTCTGGACTCACAGTAACAGTGAGAGAGACCAGCTCACCTACAGTAATCCCCTGGACCCACAGTAACAGTGAGAGAGACCAGCTCACCTACAGTAATCCTCTGGGCCCACAGTAATAGTGAGAGGGACCAGCTCCCCAACTGTAATCCCCTGGGCACACAGTAACAGTGAGAGAGACCAGCTCACCTACAGTAATCCCCTGGGCCCACAGCAACAGTGAGAGAGACCAGCTCACCTACAGTAATCCCCTGGGCCCACAGTAACAGTGAGAGAGACCAGCTCACCTACAGTAATGCCCTGGACCCACAGTAACGGTGAGAGAGACCAGCTCAGTGACAGTAATCCCCTGGGCCCACAGCAACAGTGAGAGAGACCAGCTCACCTACAGTAATCCCCTGGGCCCACAGTAACAGTGAGAGAGACCAGCTCACCTACAGTAATCCCCTGGACCCACAGTAACAGTGAGAGAGACCAGCTCACCTACAGTAATCCCCTGGGCCCACAGTAACAGTGAGAGAGACCAGCTCACCTACAGTAATCCCCTGGACCCAGAGTAACAGTGAGAGAGACCAACTCACCGACAGTAATCCCCTGGGCCCACAGTAACAGTGAGAGAGAGCAGCTCACCTACAGTAATCCACTGGACGCTCAGTAACGGTCAGAGAGACCAGCTCACCTACAGTAATCCCCTGGACCCACAGTAACAGTGAGAGAGAACAGCTCACCTACAGTAATCCCCTGGGCCCACAGTAACAGTGAGAGAGACCAGCTCACCTACAGTAATCCCCTGGGCCCACAGTAACAGTGAGAGAGACCAGCTCACCTACAGTAATCCCCTGGGCCCACAGCAACAGTGAGAGAGACCAGCTCACCTACAGTAATCCACTGGACGCTCAGTAACGGTCAGAGAGACCAGCTCACCTACAGTAATCCCCTGGACCCACAGTAACAGTGAGAGAGAACAGCTCACCTACAGTAATCCCCTGGGCCCACAGTAACAGTGAGAGAGACCAGCTCACCTACAGTAATCCCCTGGGCCCACAGTAACAGTGAGAGAGACCAGCTCACCTACAGTAATCCCCTGGGCCCACAGCAACAGTGAGAGAGACCAGCTCACCTACAGTAATCCCCTGGACCCACAGTAACAGTGAGAGAGACCAGCTCACCTACAGTAATCCCCTGGGCCCACAGCAACAGTGAGAGAGACCAGCTCACCTACAGTAATCCCCTGGGCCTGCAGTGACAGTGAGAGAGACCAGCTCACCTACAGTAATCCCCTGGACCCACAGTAACAGTGAGAGAGACCAGCTCACCTACAGTAATCCCCTGGACCCACAGTAACAGTGAGAGAGACCAGCTCACCTACAGTAATCCCCTGGGCCCACAGTAACAGTGTGAGAGACCAGCTCACCTACAGTAATCCCATGGGCCCACAGTAACAGTGTGAGAGACCAGCTCACCTACAGTAATCCCCTGGACCCAAAGTAACAGTGAGAGAGACCAGCTCAACCTACAGTAATCCCCTGGGCCCACAGTAACAGTGAGAGAGACCAGCTCACCTACAGTAATCCCTTTGGCCCACTGTAACAGTGAGAGAGAGACCAGCCCACCTACAGTAATCCCCTGGGCCTACAGTGACAGTGAGAGAGACCAGCTCACCTACAGTAATCCCCTGGGCCCACAGTAACAGCGAGAGAGACCAGCTCACCTACAGTAATCCCTGGGCCCACAGTAACAGTGAGGGAGACCAGCTCACCTACAGTAATCCCCTGGGCCCACAGTAACAGCGTGAGAGACCAGCTCACCTACAGTAATCCCCTGGGCCCACAGTAACAGCGAGAGAGACCAGCTCACCTCCTGTAATCGCCTGGGCCCACAGTAAGAGTGAGAGAGACCAGCTCACCTACAGTAATCCCCTGGGCCCACAGTAACAGTGAGAGAGAGACCAGCTCACCTACAGTAATCCCCTGGGCCTACAGTGACAGTGAGAGAGACCAGCTCACCTACAGTAATCCCCTGGGCCCACAGTAACAGCGTGAGAGACCAGCTCACCTATAGTAATCCCCTGGGCCCACAGTAACAGCGAGAGAGACCAGCTGACCTACAGTAATCCCTGGGCCGACGGTAACAGTGAGAGAGACCAGCTCACCTACAGTAATCCCCTGGGCCCACAGTAACAGTGAGAGAGACCAGCTCACCGACAGTAATCCTCTGGACTCACAGTAACAGTGAGAGAGACCAGCTCACCTACAGTAATCCCCTGGACCCACAGTAACAGTGAGAGAGACCAGCTCACCTACAGTAATCCTCTGGGCCCACAGTAATAGTGAGAGGGACCAGCTCCCCAACTGTAATCCCCTGGGCACACAGTAACAGTGAGAGAGACCAGCTCACCTACAGTAATCCCCTGGGCCCACAGCAACAGTGAGAGAGACCAGCTCACCTACAGTAATCCCCTGGGCCCATAGTAACAGTGAGAGAGACCAGCTCACCTACAGTAATGCCCTGGACCCACAGTAACGGTGAGAGAGACCAGCTCAGTGACAGTAATCCCCTGGGCCCACAGCAACAGTGAGAGAGACCAGCTCACCTACAGTAATCCCCTGGGCCCACAGTAACAGTGAGAGAGACCAGCTCACATACAGTAATCCCCTGGGCCCACAGTAACAGTGAGAGAGACCAGCTCACCTACAGTAATCCCCTTGGCCAACAGTGACAGTGAGAGAGACCAGCTCACCTACAGTCATCCCCTGGGCCCACAGTAACAGTGAGAGAGACCAGCTCACCTACAGTAATCCCCTGGGCCAACAGTGACAGTGAGAGAGACCAGCTCACCTACAGTAATCCACTGGACCCTCAGTAACGGTCAGAGAGACCAGCTCACCTCCAGTAATCCCCTGGGCCCACAGTAACAGTGAGAGAGACCAGCTCACCTACAGTAATCCCCTGGACCCACAGTAACAGTGAGAGAGACCAGCTCACCTACAGTAATCCCCTGGGTCCACAGTAATAGTGAGAGAGACCAGCTCACCTACAGTAATCCCATGGACCCACACTAACAATGAGAGAGACCAGCTCACCTACAGTAATCCCCTGGGCCCACAGTAACACTGAGAGAGACCAGCTCACCTACAGTAATCCCCTGGACCCACAGTAACAGTGAGAGAGACCAGCTCACCTCCAGTAATCCCCTGGACCCACAGTAACAGTGAGAGCGACCAGCTCACCTACAGTAATCCCCTGGGCCCACAGTAACAGTGTGAGAGACCAGCTCACCTACAGTAATCCCATGGGCCCACAGTAACAGTGTGAGAGACCAGCTCACCTACAGTAATCCCCTGGACCCACAGTAACAGTGAGAGAGACCAGCTCAACCTACAGTAATCCCCTGGGCCCACAGTAACAGTGAGAGAGACCAGCTCACCTACAGTAATCCCTTTGGCACACTGTAACAGTGAGAGAGAGACCAGCTCACCTACAGTAATCCCCTGGGCCTACAGTGACAGTGAGAGAGACCAGCTCACCTACAGTAATCCCTGGGCCCACAGTAACAGTGAGGGAGACCAGCTCACCTACAGTAATCCCCTGGGCCGACGGTAACAGTGAGAGAGACCAGCTCACCTACAGTAATCCCCTGGGCCCACAGTAACAGCGTGAGAGACCAGCTCACCCACAGTAATCCCTGAGCCCACAGCAACAGCGAGAGAGACCAGCTCACCTCCAGTAATCCCCTGGGCCCACAGTAACAGTGTGAGAGACCAGCTCACCTACAGTAATCCCATGGGCCCACAGTAACAGTGAGAGAGACCAGCTCACCTACAGTAATCCTCTGGGCCCACAGTAATAGTGAGAGGGACCAGCTCCCCAACTGTAATCCCCTGGGTACACAGTAACAGTGAGAGAGACCAGCTCACCTTCAGTAATCCCCTGGGCCCACAGCAACAGTGAGAGAGACCAGCTCACCTACAGTAATCCCCTGGACCCACAGTAACAGTGAGAGAGACCAGCTCATCTACAGTAATCCTCTGGGCCCACAGTAACAGTGAGAGAGACCAGCTCACCTACAGTAATCCGCTGGACCCACAGTAACAGTGAGAGAGACCAGCTCACCTACAGTAATCCTCTGGGCCCACAGTAATAGTGAGAGGGACCAGCTCCCCAACTGTAATCCCCTGGGTACACAGTAACAGTGAGAGAGACCAGCTCACCTTCAGTAATCCCCTGGGCCCACAGCAACAGTGAGAGAGACCAGCTCACCTACAGTAATCCCCTGGGCCCACAGTAACAGTGAGAGAGACCAGCTCACCTACAGTAATCCCCTGGACCCACAGTAACGGTGAGAGAGACCAGCTCACTGACAGTAATCCCCTGGGCCCACAGCAACAGTGAGAGAGACCAGCTCACCTACAGTAATCCCCTGGGCACACAGTAACAGTGAGAGAGACCAGCTCACCTACAGTAATCCCCTGGGCCCACAGTAACAGTGAGAGAGACCAGCTCACCTACAGTAATCCCCTTGGCCAACAATGACAGTGAGAGAGACCAGCTCACCTACAGTAATACCCTGGGCCCACAGTAACAGTGAGAGAGACCAGCTCACCTACAGTAATCCCCTGGGCCAACAGTGACAGTGAGAGAGACCAGCTCACCTACAGTAATCCACTGGACCCTCAGTAACGGTCAGAGAGACCAGCTCACCTACAGTAATCCCCTGGGCCCACAGTAACAGTGAGAGAGACCAGCTCACCTACAGTAATCCCCTGGACCCACAGTAACAGTGAGAGAGACCAGCTCACCTACAGTAATCCACTGGACCCTCAGTAACGGTCAGAGAGACCAGCTCACCTACAGTAATCCCCTGGGCCCACAGTAACAGTGAAAGAGACCAGCGCACCTACAGTAATCCCCTGGGCCCACAGTAACAGTGAGAGAGACCAGCTCACCTACAGTAATCCCCTGGACCCACAGTAACAGTGAGAGAGACCAGCTCACCTACAGTAATCCCCTGGTCCCACAGTAACAGCGAGAGAGACCAGCTCACCTCCTGTAATCGCCTGGGCCCACAGTAAGAGTGAGAGAGACCAGCTGACCTACAGTAATCCCCTGGGCCCACAGTAACAGTGAGAGAGAGACCAGCTCACCTACAATAATCCCCTGGGCCTACAGTGACAGTGAGAGAGACCAGCTCACCTACAGTAATCCCCTGGGCCCACAGTAACAGCGAGAGAGACCAGCTCACCTACAGTAATCCCCTGGACCCTCAGTAACGGTCAGAGAGACCAGCTCACCTACAGTAATCCCCTGGGCCCACAGTAACAGTGAGAGAGACCAGCTCACCTACAGTAATCCCCTGGGCCCACAGTAACAGTGAGAGAGACCAGCTCACCTACAGTAATCCCCTGGACCCACAGTAACAGTGACAGAGACCAGCTCACCTACAGTAATCCCCTGGGCCCACAGTAACAGTGAGAGAGACCAGCTCACCTACAGTAATCCCCTGGGCCTACAGTGACAGTGAGAGAGACCAGCTCACCTACAGTAATCCCCTGGGCCCACAGTAACAGCGTGAGAGACCAGCTCACCTACAGTAATCCCATGGGCCCACAGTAACAGTGAGAGAGACCAGCTCACCTACAGTAATCCCCTGGGCCCACAGTAACAGTGAGAGAGACCAGCTCACCTACAGTAATCCCCTGGGCTCACAGTAACAGTGAGAGAGACCAGCTCATCTACAGTAATCCTCTGGGCCCACAGTAACAGTGAGAGAGACCAGCTCACCTACAGTAATCCCCTGGACCCACAGTAACAGTGAGAGAGACCAGCTCACCTACAGTAATCCTCTGGGCCCACAGTAATAGTGAGAGGGACCAGCTCCCCAACTGTAATCCCCTGGGTACACAGTAACAGTGAGAGAGACCAGCTCACCTTCAGTAATCCCCTGGGCCCACAGCAACAGTGAGAGAGACCAGCTCACCTACAGTAATCCCCTGGGCCCACAGTAACATTGAGAGAGACCAGCTCACCTACAGTAATCCCCTGGACCCACAGTAACGGTGAGAGAGACCAGCTCACTGACAGTAATCCCCTGGGCCCACAGCAACAGTGAGAGAGACCAGCTCACCTACAGTAATCCCCTGGGCACACAGTAACAGTGAGAGAGACCAGCTCACCTACAGTAATCCCCTGGGCCCACAGTAACAGTGAGAGAGACCAGCTCACCTACAGTAATCCCCTTGGCCAACAATGACAGTGAGAGAGACCAGCTCACCTACAGTAATACCCTGGGCCCACAGTAACAGTGAGAGAGACCAGCTCACCTACAGTAATCCCCTGGGCCAACAGTGACAGTGAGAGAGACCAGCTCACCTACAGTAATCCACTGGACCCTCAGTAACGGTCAGAGAGACCAGCTCACCTACAGTAATCCCCTGGGCCCACAGTAACAGTGAGAGAGACCAGCTCACCTACAGTAATCCCCTGGACCCACAGTAACAGTGAGAGAGACCAGCTCACCTACAGTAATCCACTGGACCCTCAGTAACGGTCAGAGAGACCAGCTCACCTACAGTAATCCCCTGGGCCCACAGTAACAGTGAAAGAGACCAGCGCACCTACAGTAATCCCCTGGGCCCACAGTAACAGTGAGAGAGACCAGCTCACCTACAGTAATCACCTGGACCCACAGTAACAGTGAGAGAGACCAGCTCACCTACAGTAATCCCCTGGGCCCACAGTAACAGCGAGAGAGACCAGCTCACCTCCTGTAATCGCCTGGGCCCACAGTAAGAGTGAGAGAGACCAGCTGACCTACAGTAATCCCCTGGGCCCACAGTAACAGTGAGAGAGAGACCAGCTCACCTACAATAATCCCCTGGGCCTACAGTGACAGTGAGAGAGACCAGCTCACCTACAGTAATCCCCTGGGCCCACAGTAACAGCGAGAGAGACCAGCTCACCTACAGTAATCCCCTGGACCCTCAGTAACGGTCAGAGAGACCAGCTCACCTACAGTAATCCCCTGGGCCCACAGTAACAGTGAGAGAGACCAGCTCACCTACAGTAATCCCCTGGGCCCACAGTAACAGTGAGAGAGACCAGCTCACCTACAGTAATCCCCTGGACCCACAGTAACAGTGAGAGAGACCAGCTCACCTACAGTAATCCCCTGGGCCCACAGTAACAGTGAGAGAGACCAGCTCACCTACAGTAATCCCCTGGGCCCACAGTGACAGTGAGAGAGACCAGCTCACCTACAGTAATCCCCTGGGCCCACAGTAACGGTGAGGGAGACCAGCTCACCTACAGTAATCCCCTGGACCCACAGTAACGGTGAGAGAGACCAGCTCACCTACAGTAATCCCCTGGACCCAGAGTAACGGTGAGAGAGACCAGCTCACCTACAGTAATCCCCTGGACCCAGAGTAACAGTGAGAGAGACCAGCTCACCGACAGTAATCCCCTGGGCCCACAGTAACAGTGAGAGAGAGCAGCTCACCTACAGTAATCCACTGGACGCTCAGTAACGGTCAGAGAGACCAGCTCACCTACAGTAATCCCCTGGACCCACAGTAACAGTGAGAGAGAACAGCTCACCTACAGTAATCCCCTGGGCCCACAGTAACAGTGAGAGAGACCAGCTCACCTACAGTAATCCCCTGGGCCCACAGTAACAGTGAGAGAGACCAGCTCACCTACAGTAATCCCCTGGGCCCACAGCAACAGTGAGAGAGACCAGCTCACCTACAGTAATCCCCTGGACCCACAGTAACAGTGAGAGAGACCAGCTCACCTACAGTAATCCCCTGGGCCCACAGCAACAGTGAGAGAGACCAGCTCACCTACAGTAATCCCCTGGGCCTGCAGTGACAGTGAGAGAGACCAGCTCACCTACAGTAATCCCCTGGACCCACAGTAACAGTGAGAGAGACCAGCTCACCTACAGTAATCCCCTGGACCCACAGTAACAGTGAGAGAGACCAGCTCACCTACAGTAATCCCCTGGGCCCACAGTAACAGTGTGAGAGACCAGCTCACCTACAGTAATCCCATGGGCCCACAGTAACAGTGTGAGAGACCAGCTCACCTACAGTAATCCCCTGGACCCAAAGTAACAGTGAGAGAGACCAGCTCAACCTACAGTAATCCCCTGGGCCCACAGTAACAGTGAGAGAGACCAGCTCACCTACAGTAATCCCTTTGGCCCACTGTAACAGTGAGAGAGAGACCAGCCCACCTACAGTAATCCCCTGGGCCTACAGTGACAGTGAGAGAGACCAGCTCACCTACAGTAATCCCCTGGGCCCACAGTAACAGCGAGAGAGACCAGCTCACCTACAGTAATCCCTGGGCCCACAGTAACAGTGAGGGAGACCAGCTCACCTACAGTAATCCCCTGGGCCCACAGTAACAGCGTGAGAGACCAGCTCACCTACAGTAATCCCCTGGGCCCACAGTAACAGCGAGAGAGACCAGCTCACCTCCTGTAATCGCCTGGGCCCACAGTAAGAGTGAGAGAGACCAGCTCACCTACAGTAATCCCCTGGGCCCACAGTAACAGTGAGAGAGAGACCAGCTCACCTACAGTAATCCCCTGGGCCTACAGTGACAGTGAGAGAGACCAGCTCACCTACAGTAATCCCCTGGGCCCACAGTAACAGCGTGAGAGACCAGCTCACCTATAGTAATCCCCTGGGCCCACAGTAACAGCGAGAGAGACCAGCTGACCTACAGTAATCCCTGGGCCGACGGTAACAGTGAGAGAGACCAGCTCACCTACAGTAATCCCCTGGGCCCACAGTAACAGTGAGAGAGACCAGCTCACCGACAGTAATCCTCTGGACTCACAGTAACAGTGAGAGAGACCAGCTCACCTACAGTAATCCCCTGGACCCACAGTAACAGTGAGAGAGACCAGCTCACCTACAGTAATCCTCTGGGCCCACAGTAATAGTGAGAGGGACCAGCTCCCCAACTGTAATCCCCTGGGCACACAGTAACAGTGAGAGAGACCAGCTCACCTACAGTAATCCCCTGGGCCCACAGCAACAGTGAGAGAGACCAGCTCACCTACAGTAATCCCCTGGGCCCACAGTAACAGTGAGAGAGACCAGCTCACCTACAGTAATGCCCTGGACCCACAGTAACGGTGAGAGAGACCAGCTCAGTGACAGTAATCCCCTGGGCCCACAGCAACAGTGAGAGAGACCAGCTCACCTACAGTAATCCCCTGGGCCCACAGTAACAGTGAGAGAGACCAGCTCACATACAGTAATCCCCTGGGCCCACAGTAACAGTGAGAGAGACCAGCTCACCTACAGTAATCCCCTTGGCCAACAGTGACAGTGAGAGAGACCAGCTCACCTACAGTAATCCCCTGGGCCCACAGTAACAGTGAGAGAGACCAGCTCACCTACAGTAATCCCCTGGGCCAACAGTGACAGTGAGAGAGACCAGCTCACCTACAGTAATCCACTGGACCCTCAGTAACGGTCAGAGAGACCAGCTCACCTCCAGTAATCCCCTGGGCCCACAGTAACAGTGAGAGAGACCAGCTCACCTACAGTAATCCCCTGGACCCACAGTAACAGTGAGAGAGACCAGCTCACCTACAGTAATCCCCTGGGTCCACAGTAACAGTGAGAGAGACCAGCTCACCTACAGTAATCCCATGGACCCACACTAACAATGAGAGAGACCAGCTCACCTACAGTAATCCCCTGGGCCCACAGTAACACTGAGAGAGACCAGCTCACCTACAGTAATCCCCTGGACCCACAGTAACAGTGAGAGAGACCAGCTCACCTCCAGTAATCCCCTGGACCCACAGTAACAGTGAGAGCGACCAGCTCACCTACAGTAATCCCCTGGGCCCACAGTAACAGTGTGAGAGACCAGCTCACCTACAGTAATCCCATGGGCCCACAGTAACAGTGTGAGAGACCAGCTCACCTACAGTAATCCCCTGGACCCACAGTAACAGTGAGAGAGACCAGCTCAACCTACAGTAATCCCCTGGGCCCACAGTAACAGTGAGAGAGACCAGCTCACCTACAGTAATCCCTTTGGCACACTGTAACAGTGAGAGAGAGACCAGCTCACCTACAGTAATCCCCTGGGCCTACAGTGACAGTGAGAGAGACCAGCTCACCTACAGTAATCCCTGGGCCCACAGTAACAGTGAGGGAGACCAGCTCACCTACAGTAATCCCCTGGGCCGACGGTAACAGTGAGAGAGACCAGCTCACCTACAGTAATCCCCTGGGCCCACAGTAACAGCGTGAGAGACCAGCTCACCCACAGTAATCCCTGAGCCCACAGCAACAGCGAGAGAGACCAGCTCACCTCCAGTAATCCCCTGGGCCCACAGTAACAGTGTGAGAGACCAGCTCACCTACAGTAATCCCATGGGCCCACAGTAACAGTGAGAGAGACCAGCTCACCTACAGTAATCCCCTGGGCCCACAGTAACAGTGAGAGAGACCAGCTCACCTACAGTAATCCCCTGGGCCCACAGTAACGGTGAGAGAGACCAGCTCATCTACAGTAATCCTCTGGGCCCACAGTAACAGTGAGAGAGACCAGCTCACCTACAGTAATCCCCTGGACCCACAGTAACAGTGAGAGAGACCAGCTCACCTACAGTAATCCACTGGACCCTCAGTAACGGTCAGAGAGACCAGCTCACCTACAGTAATCCCCTGGGCCCACAGTAACAGTGAGAGAGACCAGCTCACCTACAGTAATCCCCTGGGCCCACAGTGACAGTGAGAGAGACCAGCTCACCTACAGTAATCCCCTGGGCCCACAGTAACAGTGAGAGAGACCAGCTCCCCTACAGTAATCCCGTGGGCCCACAGTAACAGTGAGAGAGACCAGCTCACCTACAGTAATCCCCTGGCCCCACAGTAACAGTGAGAGAGACCAGCTCAACTACAGTAATCCCCTGGGCCCACAGTAACAGTGAGAGAGAGACCAGCTCACCTACAGTAATCCCATGGGTCCACAGTAACAGTGAGAGAGACCAGCTCCCCTACAGTAATCCCCTGGGCCCGCAGTAACAGTGAGAGAGACCAGCTCACCGACAGTAATCCACTGGACCCACAGTAACAGTGAGAGAGACCAGCTCACCTACAGTAATCCCCTCAACCCACAGTAACAGTGAGAGAGACCAGCTCACCTACAGTAATCCCCTGGGCCCACATGACAGTGAGAGAGACCAGCTCACCGACAGTAATCCCCTGGGCCCACAGTAACAGTGCGGGAGAGACCAGCTCACCTACAGTAATCCCATGGGCCCACAGTAACAGTGAGAGAGACCAGCCCACCTACAGTAATCCCCTGGGCCCACAGTGACAGTGAGAGAGACCAGCTCACCTACAGTAATCCCCTGGGCCCACAGTAACAGTGAGAGAGACCAGCTCACCTACAGTAATCCCCTGGACCCACAGTAACAATGTGGGAGAGACCAGCTCACCGACAGTAATCCCCTGGGCCCACAGTAACAGTGTGGGAGAGACCAGCTCATCTACAGTAATCCACTGGGCCCACAGTAACAGTGAGAGAGACCGGCTCACCTACAGTAATCCCCTGGGCCCATAGTAACAGTGAGAGAGACCAGCTCACCTACAGTAATCCCCTCGGCCCACAGTAACAGTTGGAGAGACCAGCTCACCGACAGTAATCCCCTGGGCCCACAGAAAGAGTGAGAGAGACCAGCTCCCCTACAGTAATCGCCTGGGCCCACAGTGACAGTGAGAGAGACCAGCTCCCCTACAGTAATCTCCTGGGCCCACAGTGACAGTGAGAGAGACCAGCTCACCTACAGTAATCCCCTGGGCCTGCAGTGACAGTGAGAGAGACCAGCTCACCTACAGTAATCCCCTGGGCCCACAGTAACAGTGAGAGAGACCAGCTCACCTACAATAATCCCATGGACCCACACTAACAATGAGAGAGACCAGCTCACCTACAGTAATCCCCTGGGCCCACAGTAACACTGAGAGAGACCAGCTCACCTACAGTAATCCCCTGGGCCCACAGTAACAGTGTGAGACACCAGCTCACCTACAGTAATCCCATGGGCCCACAGTAACAGTGTGAGAGACCAGCTCACCTACAGTAATCCCCTGGGCCTGCAGTGACAGTGAGAGAGACCAGCTCACCTACAGTAATCCCCTGGACCCACAGTAACAGTGAGAGAGACCAGCTCACCTACAGTAATCCCCTGGACCCACAGTAACAGTGAGAGAGACCAGCTCACCTACAGTAATCCCCTGGGCCCACAGTAACAGTGTGAGAGACCAGCTCACCTACACTAATCCCATGGGCCCACAGTAACAGTGTGAGAGAGAAGCTCACCTACAGTAATCCCCTGGACCCACAGTAACAGTGAGAGAGACCAGCTCACCTACAGTAATCCCTTTGGCCCAATGTAACAGTGAGAGAGAGACCAGCTCACCTACAGTAATCCCCTGGGCCTACAGTGACAGTGAGAGAGATCAGCTCACCTACAGTAATCCCTGGGCCCACAGTAACAGTGAGAGAGACCAGCTCACCTACAGTAATCCCCTGGGCCCACAGTAACAGCGTGAGAGACCAGCTCACCTACAGTAATGCCCTGGGCCCACAGTAACAGCGAGAGAGACCAGCTCACCTCCTGTAATCGCCTGGGCCCACAGTAACAGCGTGAGAGACCAGCTCACCTATAGTAATCCCCTGGGCCCACAGTAACATCGTGAGAGACCAGCTCACCTACAGTAATCCCTGAGCCCACAGCAACAGCGAGAGAGACCAGCTCACCTCCAGTAATCCCCTGGGCCCACAGTAACAGTGTGAGAGACCAGCTCACCTACAGTAATCCCATGGGCCCACAGTAACAGTGAGAGAGACCAGCTCACCTACAGTAATCCCCTGGGCCCACAGTAACAGTGAGAGAGACCAGCTCACCTACAGTAATCCCCTGGGCCCACAGTAACAGTGAGAGAGACCAGCTCATCTACAGTAATCCTCTGGGCCCACAGTAACAGTGAGAGAGACCAGCTCACCTACAGTAATCCCCTGGACCCACAGTAACAGTGAGAGAGACCAGCTCACCTACAGTAATCCTCTGGGCCCACAGTAATAGTGAGAGGGACCAGCTCCCCAACTGTAATCCCCTGGGCACACAGTAACAGTGAGAGAGACCAGCTCACCTACAGTAATCCCCTGGGCCCACAGCAACAGTGAGAGAGACCAGCTCACCTACAGTAATCCCCTGGGCCCACAGTAACAGTGAGAGAGACCAGCTCACCTACAGTAATCCCCTGGACCCACAGTAACGGTGAGAGAGACCAGCTCACTGACAGTAATCCCCTGGGCCCACAGCAACAGTGAGAGAGACCAGCTCACGTACAGTCATCCCCTGGGCCCACAGTAACAGTGAGAGAGACCAGCTCACCTACAGTAATCCCCTGGACCCTCAGTAACGGTCAGAGAGACCAGCCCACCTACAGTAATCCCCTGGGCCCACAGTAACAGTGAGAGAGACCAGCTCACCTACAGTAATCCCCTGGACCCACAGTAACGGTCAGAGAGACCAGCTCACCTACAGTAATCCCCTGGACCCACAGTAACAGTGAGAGAGACCAGCTCACCTACAGTAATCCCCTGGACCCACAGTAACAGTGAGAGAGACCAGCTCACCCACAGTAATCCCCTGGGCCCACAGTGACAGTGAGAGAGACCAGCTCACCTACAGTAATCCCCTGGGCCCACAGTAACGGTGAGGGAGACCAGCTCACCTACAGTAATCCCCTGGACCCACAGTAACGGTGAGAGAGACCAGCTCACCTACAGTAATCCCCTGGACCCAGAGTAACGGTGAGAGAGACCAGCTCACCTACAGTAATCCCCTGGACCCAGAGTAACAGTGAGAGAGACCAGCTCACCGACAGTAATCCCCTGGGCCCACAGTAACAGTGAGAGAGAGCAGCTCACCTACAGTAATCCACTGGACGCTCAGTAACGGTCAGAGAGACCAGCTCACCTACAGTAATCCCCTGGACCCACAGTAACAGTGAGAGAGAACAGCTCACCTACAGTAATCCCCTGGGCCCACAGTAACAGTGAGAGAGACCAGCTCACCTACAGTAATCCCCTGGGCCCACAGTAACAGTGAGAGAGACCAGCTCACCTACAGTAATCCCCTGGGCCCACAGCAACAGTGAGAGAGACCAGCTCACCTACAGTAATCCCCTGGACCCACAGTAACAGTGAGAGAGACCAGCTCACCTACAGTAATCCCCTGGGCCCACAGCAACAGTGAGAGAGACCAGCTCACCTACAGTAATCCCCTGGGCCTGCAGTGACAGTGAGAGAGACCAGCTCACCTACAGTAATCCCCTGGACCCACAGTAACAGTGAGAGAGACCAGCTCACCTACAGTAATCCCCTGGACCCACAGTAACAGTGAGAGAGACCAGCTCACCTACAGTAATCCCCTGGGCCCACAGTAACAGTGTGAGAGACCAGCTCATCTACAGTAATCCCATGGGCCCACAGTAACAGTGTGAGAGACCAGCTCACCTACAGTAATCCCCTGGACCCAAAGTAACAGTGAGAGAGACCAGCTCAACCTACAGTAATCCCCTGGGCCCACAGTAACAGTGAGAGAGACCAGCTCACCTACAGTAATCCCTTTGGCCCACTGTAACAGTGAGAGAGAGACCAGCCCACCTACAGTAATCCCCTGGGCCTACAGTGACAGTGAGAGAGACCAGCTCACCTACAGTAATCCCCTGGGCCCACAGTAACAGCGAGAGAGACCAGCTCACCTACAGTAATCCCTGGGCCCACAGTAACAGTGAGGGAGACCAGCTCACCTACAGTAATCCCCTGGGCCCACAGTAACAGCGTGAGAGACCAGCTCACCTACAGTAATCCCCTGGGCCCACAGTAACAGCGA
This sequence comes from Chiloscyllium punctatum, assembly GCF_047496795.1. NCBI lineage: Eukaryota > Metazoa > Chordata > Chondrichthyes > Orectolobiformes > Hemiscylliidae > Chiloscyllium > Chiloscyllium punctatum. The sequence goes on from NC_092741.1 coordinate 2,307,864, forward strand.
GAGAGACCAGCTCACCTCCTGTAATCGCCTGGGCCCACAGTAAGAGTGAGAGAGACCAGCTCACCTACAGTAATCCCCTGGGCCCACAGTAACAGTGAGAGAGAGACCAGCTCACCTACAGTAATCCCCTGGGCCTACAGTGACAGTGAGAGAGACCAGCTCACCTACAGTAATCCCCTGGGCCCACAGTAACAGCGTGAGAGACCAGCTCACCTATAGTAATCCCCTGGGCCCACAGTAACAGCGAGAGAGACCAGCTGACCTACAGTAATCCCTGGGCCGACGGTAACAGTGAGAGAGACCAGCTCACCTACAGTAATCCCCTGGGCCCACAGTAACAGCGTGAGAGTCCAGCTCACCTATAGTAATCCCCTGGGCCCACAGTAACAGCGAGAGAGACCAGCTGACCTACAGTAATCCCTGGGCCGACGGTAACAGTGAGAGAGACCAGCTCACCTCCAGTAATCCCCTGGGCCCACAGTAACAGTGAGAGAGACCAGCTCACCGACAGTAATCCTCTGGACTCACAGTAACAGTGAGAGAGACCAGCTCACCTACAGTAATCCCCTGGACCCACAGTAACAGTGAGAGAGACCAGCTCACCTACAGTAATCCTCTGGGCCCACAGTAATAGTGAGAGGGACCAGCTCCCCAACTGTAATCCCCTGGGCACACAGTAACAGTGAGAGAGACCAGCTCACCTACAGTAATCCCCTGGGCCCACAGCAACAGTGAGAGAGACCAGCTCACCTACAGTAATCCCCTGGGCCCACAGTAACAGTGAGAGAGACCAGCTCACCTACAGTAATGCCCTGGACCCACAGTAACGGTGAGAGAGACCAGCTCAGTGACAGTAATCCCCTGGGCCCAGAGTAACGGTGAGAGAGACCAGCTCACCTACAGTAATCCCCTGGACCCAGAGTAACAGTGAGAGAGACCAGCTCACCGACAGTAATCCCCTGGGCCCACAGTAACAGTGAGAGAGAGCAGCTCACCTACAGTAATCCACTGGACGCTCAGTAACGGTCAGAGAGACCAGCTCACCTACAGTAATCCCCTGGACCCACAGTAACAGTGAGAGAGAACAGCTCACCTACAGTAATGCCCTGGACCCACAGTAACGGTGAGAGAGACCAGCTCAGTGACAGTAATCCCCTGGGCCCACAGCAACAGTGAGAGAGACCAGCTCACCTACAGTAATCCCCTGGGCCCACAGTAACAGTGAGAGAGACCAGCTCACATACAGTAATCCCCTTGGCCAACAGTGACAGTGAGAGAGACCAGCTCACCTACAGTAATCCCCTGGGCCCACAGTAACAGTGAGAGAGACCAGCTCACCTACAGTAATCCCCTGGGCCAACAGTGACAGTGAGAGAGACCAGCTCACCTACAGTAATCCACTGGACCCTCAGTAACGGTCAGAGAGACCAGCTCACCTCCAGTAATCCCCTGGGCCCACAGTAACAGTGAGAGAGACCAGCTCACCTACAGTAATCCCCTGGACCCACAGTAACAGTGAGAGAGACCAGCTCACCTACAGTAATCCCCTGGGTCCACAGTAACAGTGAGAGAGACCAGCTCACCTACAGTAATCCCATGGACCCACACTAACAATGAGAGAGACCAGCTCACCTACAGTAATCCCCTGGGCCCACAGTAACACTGAGAGAGACCAGCTCACCTACAGTAATCCCCTGGACCCACAGTAACAGTGAGAGAGACCAGCTCACCTCCAGTAATCCCCTGGACCCACAGTAACAGTGAGAGCGACCAGCTCACCTACAGTAATCCCCTGGGCCCACAGTAACAGTGTGAGAGACCAGCTCACCTACAGTAATCCCATGGGCCCACAGTAACAGTGTGAGAGACCAGCTCACCTACAGTAATCCCCTGGACCCACAGTAACAGTGAGAGAGACCAGCTCAACCTACAGTAATCCCCTGGGCCCACAGTAACAGTGAGAGAGACCAGCTCACCTACAGTAATCCCTTTGGCACACTGTAACAGTGAGAAAGAGACCAGCTCACCTACAGTAATCCCCTGGGCCTACAGTGACAGTGACAGAGACCAGCTCACCTACAGTAATCCCTGGGCCCACAGTAACAGTGAGGGAGACCAGCTCACCTACAGTAATCCCCTGGGCCGACGGTAACAGTGAGAGAGACCAGCTCACCTACAGTAATCCCCTGGGCCCACAGTAGCAGCGTGAGAGACCAGCTCACCCACAGTAATCCCTGAGCCCACAGCAACAGCGAGAGAGACCAGCTCACCTCCAGTAATCCCCTGGGCCCACAGTAACAGTGTGAGAGACCAGCTCACCTACAGTAATCCCATGGGCCCACAGTAACAGTGAGAGAGACCAGCTCACCTACAGTAATCCCCTGGGCCCACAGTAACAGTGAGAGAGACCAGCTCACCTACAGTAATCCCCTGGGCCCACAGTAACGGTGAGAGAGACCAGCTCATCTACAGTAATCCTCTGGGCCCACAGTAACAGTGAGAGAGACCAGCTCACCTACAGTAATCCCCTGGACCCACAGTAACAGTGAGAGAGACCAGCTCACCTACAGTAATCCACTGGACCCTCAGTAACGGTCAGAGAGACCAGCTCACCTACAGTAATCCCCTGGGCCCACAGTAACAGTGAGAGAGACCAGCTCACCTACAGTAATCCCCTGGGCCCACAGTAACAGTGAGAGAGACCAGCTCACCTACAGTAATCCCCTGGACCCACAGTAACAGTGAGAGAGACCAGCTCACCTACAGTAATCCCCTGGGCCCACAGTAACAGTGAGAGAGACCAGCTCACCTACAGTAATCCCCTGGGCCTACAGTGACAGTGAGAGAGACCAGCTCACCTACAGTAATCCCCTGGGCCCACAGGAACGGTGAGAGAGACCAGCTCACCTACAGTAATCCCCTGGACCCACAGTAACGGTGAGAGAGACCAGCTCACTGACAGTAATTCCCTGGGCCCACAGCAACAGTGAGAGAGACCAGCTCACCTACAGTAATCCCCTGGGCCCACAGTAACAGTGAGAGAGACCAGCTCACCTACAGTAATCCCCTGGGCCCACAGTAACAGTGAGAGAGACCAGCTCACCTACAGTAATCCCCTTGGCCAACAGTGACAGTGAGAGAGACCAGCTCACCTACAGTAATCCCCTGGGCCCACAGTAACAGTGAGAGAGACCAGCTCACCTACAGTAATCCCCTGGGCCAACAGTGACAGTGAGAGAGACCAGCTCACCTACAGTAATCCACTGGACTCTCAGTAACGGTCAGAGAGACCAGCTCACCTACAGTAATCCCCTGGGCCCACAGTAACAGTGAGAGAGACCAGCTCACCTACAGTAATCCCCTGGACCCACAGTAACAGTGAGAGAGACCAGCTCACCTACAGTAATCCACTGGGCCCACAGTAACAGTGAGAGAGACCAGCTCACCTACAGTAAACCCCTGGGCCCACAGTAACAGTGAGAGAGACCAGTTCACCTACAGTAATCCCCTGGGCCCACGGTAACAGTGAGAGAGACCAGCTCACCTACAGTAATCCCCTGGACCCACAGTAACAGTGAGAGAGACCAGCTCACCTGCAGTAATCTGCTGGGCCCACAGTGACAGTGAGAGAGACCAGCTCACCTACAGTAATCCCGTGGACCCACATTAACAATGAAAGAGACCAGCTCACCTACAGTAATCCCCTGGGCCCACAGTAACAGTGAGAGAGACCAGCTCACCTACAGTAATCCCATGGACCCACACTAACAATGAGAGAGACCAGCTCACCTACAGTAATCCCCTGGGCCCACAGTAACAGTGTGAGACACCAGCTCACCTACAGTAATCCCATGGGCCCACAGTAACAGTGTGAGAGACCAGCTCACCTACAGTAATCCCCTGGGCCTGCAGTGACAGTGAGAGAGACCAGCTCACCTACAGTAATCCCCTGGGTCCACAGTAACAGTGAGAGAGACCAGCTCACCTACAGTAATCCCATGGACCCACACTAACAATGAGAGAGACCAGCTCACCTACAGTAATCCCCTGGGCCCACAGTAACACTGAGAGAGACCAGCTCACCTACAGTAATCCCCTGGGCCCACAGTAACAGTGTGAGACACCAGCTCACCTACAGTAATCCCATGGGCCCACAGTAACAGTGTGAGAGACCAGCTCACCTACAGTAATCCCCTGGGCCTGCAGTGACAGTGAGAGAGACCAGCTCACCTACAGTAATCCCCTGGACCCACAGTAACAGTGAGAGAGACCATCTCAACCTACAGTAATCCCCTGGGCCCACAGTAACAGTGAGAGAGACCAGCTCACCTACAGTAATCCCTTTGGCCCACTGTAACAGTGAGAGAGAGACCAGCTCACCTACAGTAATCCCCTGGGCCTACAGTGACAGTGAGAGAGACCAGCTCACATACAGTAATCCCTGGGCCCACAGTAACAGTGAGGGAGACCAGCTCACCTACAGTAATCCCCTGGGCCCACAGTAACAGCGTGAGAGACCAGCTCACCTACAGTAATCCCCTGGGCCCACAGTAAAAGCGAGAGAGACCAGCTCACCTCCTATAATCGCCTGGGCCCACAGTAAGAGTGAGAGAGACCAGCTCACCTACAGTAATCCCCTGGGCCCACAGTAACAGTGAGAGAGAGACCAGCTCACCTACAATAATCCCCTGGGCCTACAGTGACAGTGAGAGAGACCAGCTCACCTACAGTAATCCCCTGGGCCCACAGTAACAGCGAGAGAGACCAGCTCACCTACAGTAATCCCTGGGCCCACAGTAACAGTGAGGGAGACCAGCTCACCTACAGTAATCCCCTGGGCCCACAGTAACAGCGTGAGAGACCAGCTCACCTACAGTAATCCCATGGGCCCACAGTAACAGTGAGAGAGACCAGCTCACCTACAGTAATCCCCTGGGCCCACAGTAACAGTGAGAGAGACCAGCTCACCTACAGTAATCCCCTGGGCTCACAGTAACAGTGAGAGAGACCAGCTCATCTACAGTAATCCTCTGGGCCCACAGTAACAGTGAGAGAGACCAGCTCACCTACAGTAATCCCCTGGACCCACAGTAACAGTGAGAGAGACCAGCTCACCTACAGTAATCCTCTGGGCCCACAGTAATAGTGAGAGGGACCAGCTCCCCAACTGTAATCCCCTGGGTACACAGTAACAGTGAGAGAGACCAGCTCACCTTCAGTAATCCCCTGGGCCCACAGCAACAGTGAGAGAGACCAGCTCACCTACAGTAATCCCCTGGGCCCACAGTAACAGTGAGAGAGACCAGCTCACCTACAGTAATCCCCTGGACCCACAGTAACGGTGAGAGAGACCAGCTCACTGACAGTAATCCCCTGGGCCCACAGCAACAGTGAGAGAGACCAGCTCACCTACAGTAATCCCCTGGGCACACAGTAACAGTGAGAGAGACCAGCTCACCTACAGTAATCCCCTGGGCCCACAGTAACAGTGAGAGAGACCAGCTCACCTACAGTAATCCCCTTGGCCAACAATGACAGTGAGAGAGACCAGCTCACCTACAGTAATACCCTGGGCCCACAGTAACAGTGAGAGAGACCAGCTCACCTACAGTAATCCCCTGGGCCAACAGTGACAGTGAGAGAGACCAGCTCACCTACAGTAATCCACTGGACCCTCAGTAACGGTCAGAGAGACCAGCTCACCTACAGTAATCCCCTGGGCCCACAGTAACAGTGAGAGAGACCAGCTCACCTACAGTAATCCCCTGGACCCACAGTAACAGTGAGAGAGACCAGCTCACCTACAGTAATCCACTGGACCCTCAGTAACGGTCAGAGAGACCAGCTCACCTACAGTAATCCCCTGGGCCCACAGTAACAGTGAAAGAGACCAGCGCACCTACAGTAATCCCCTGGGCCCACAGTAACAGTGAGAGAGACCAGCTCACCTACAGTAATCCCCTGGACCCACAGTAACAGTGAGAGAGACCAGCTCACCTACAGTAATCCCCTGGGCCCACAGTAACAGCGAGAGAGACCAGCTCACCTCCTGTAATCGCCTGGGCCCACAGTAAGAGTGAGAGAGACCAGCTGACCTACAGTAATCCCCTGGGCCCACAGTAACAGTGAGAGAGAGACCAGCTCACCTACAATAATCCCCTGGGCCTACAGTGACAGTGAGAGAGACCAGCTCACCTACAGTAATCCCCTGGGCCCACAGTAACAGCGAGAGAGACCAGCTCACCTACAGTAATCCCCTGGACCCTCAGTAACGGTCAGAGAGACCAGCTCACCTACAGTAATCCCCTGGGCCCACAGTAACAGTGAGAGAGACCAGCTCACCTACAGTAATCCCCTGGGCCCACAGTAACAGTGAGAGAGACCAGCTCACCTACAGTAATCCCCTGGACCCACAGTAACAGTGAGAGAGACCAGCTCACCTACAGTAATCCCCTGGGCCCACAGTAACAGTGAGAGAGACCAGCTCACCTACAGTAATCCCCTGGGCCCACAGTGACAGTGAGAGAGACCAGCTCACCTACAGTAATCCCCTGGGCCCACAGTAACGGTGAGGGAGACCAGCTCACCTACAGTAATCCCCTGGACCCACAGTAACGGTGAGAGAGACCAGCTCACCTACAGTAATCCCCTGGACCCAGAGTAACGGTGAGAGAGACCAGCTCACCTACAGTAATCCCCTGGACCCAGAGTAACAGTGAGAGAGACCAGCTCACCGACAGTAATCCCCTGGGCCCACAGTAACAGTGAGAGAGAGCAGCTCACCTACAGTAATCCACTGGACGCTCAGTAACGGTCAGAGAGACCAGCTCACCTACAGTAATCCCCTGGACCCACAGTAACAGTGAGAGAGAACAGCTCACCTACAGTAATCCCCTGGGCCCACAGTAACAGTGAGAGAGACCAGCTCACCTACAGTAATCCCCTGGGCCCACAGTAACAGTGAGAGAGACCAGCTCACCTACAGTAATCCCCTGGGCCCACAGCAACAGTGAGAGAGACCAGCTCACCTACAGTAATCCCCTGGACCCACAGTAACAGTGAGAGAGACCAGCTCACCTACAGTAATCCCCTGGGCCCACAGCAACAGTGAGAGAGACCAGCTCACCTACAGTAATCCCCTGGGCCTGCAGTGACAGTGAGAGAGACCAGCTCACCTACAGTAATCCCCTGGACCCACAGTAACAGTGAGAGAGACCAGCTCACCTACAGTAATCCCCTGGACCCACAGTAACAGTGAGAGAGACCAGCTCACCTACAGTAATCCCCTGGGCCCACAGTAACAGTGTGAGAGACCAGCTCACCTACAGTAATCCCATGGGCCCACAGTAACAGTGTGAGAGACCAGCTCACCTACAGTAATCCCCTGGACCCAAAGTAACAGTGAGAGAGACCAGCTCAACCTACAGTAATCCCCTGGGCCCACAGTAACAGTGAGAGAGACCAGCTCACCTACAGTAATCCCTTTGGCCCACTGTAACAGTGAGAGAGAGACCAGCCCACCTACAGTAATCCCCTGGGCCTACAGTGACAGTGAGAGAGACCAGCTCACCTACAGTAATCCCCTGGGCCCACAGTAACAGCGAGAGAGACCAGCTCACCTACAGTAATCCCTGGGCCCACAGTAACAGTGAGGGAGACCAGCTCACCTACAGTAATCCCCTGGGCCCACAGTAACAGCGTGAGAGACCAGCTCACCTACAGTAATCCCCTGGGCCCACAGTAACAGCGAGAGAGACCAGCTCACCTCCTGTAATCGCCTGGGCCCACAGTAAGAGTGAGAGAGACCAGCTCACCTACAGTAATCCCCTGGGCCCACAGTAACAGTGAGAGAGAGACCAGCTCACCTACAGTAATCCCCTGGGCCTACAGTGACAGTGAGAGAGACCAGCTCACCTACAGTAATCCCCTGGGCCCACAGTAACAGCGTGAGAGACCAGCTCACCTATAGTAATCCCCTGGGCCCACAGTAACAGCGAGAGAGACCAGCTGACCTACAGTAATCCCTGGGCCGACGGTAACAGTGAGAGAGACCAGCTCACCTACAGTAATCCCCTGGGCCCACAGTAACAGTGAGAGAGACCAGCTCACCGACAGTAATCCTCTGGACTCACAGTAACAGTGAGAGAGACCAGCTCACCTACAGTAATCCCCTGGACCCACAGTAACAGTGAGAGAGACCAGCTCACCTACAGTAATCCTCTGGGCCCACAGTAATAGTGAGAGGGACCAGCTCCCCAACTGTAATCCCCTGGGCACACAGTAACAGTGAGAGAGACCAGCTCACCTACAGTAATCCCCTGGGCCCACAGCAACAGTGAGAGAGACCAGCTCACCTACAGTAATCCCCTGGGCCCACAGTAACAGTGAGAGAGACCAGCTCACCTACAGTAATGCCCTGGACCCACAGTAACGGTGAGAGAGACCAGCTCAGTGACAGTAATCCCCTGGGCCCACAGCAACAGTGAGAGAGACCAGCTCACCTACAGTAATCCCCTGGGCCCACAGTAACAGTGAGAGAGACCAGCTCACATACAGTAATCCCCTGGGCCCACAGTAACAGTGAGAGAGACCAGCTCACCTACAGTAATCCCCTTGGCCAACAGTGACAGTGAGAGAGACCAGCTCACCTACAGTAATCCCCTGGGCCCACAGTAACAGTGAGAGAGACCAGCTCACCTACAGTAATCCCCTGGGCCAACAGTGACAGTGAGAGAGACCAGCTCACCTACAGTAATCCACTGGACCCTCAGTAACGGTCAGAGAGACCAGCTCACCTCCAGTAATCCCCTGGGCCCACAGTAACAGTGAGAGAGACCAGCTCACCTACAGTAATCCCCTGGACCCACAGTAACAGTGAGAGAGACCAGCTCACCTACAGTAATCCCCTGGGTCCACAGTAACAGTGAGAGAGACCAGCTCACCTACAGTAATCCCATGGACCCACACTAACAATGAGAGAGACCAGCTCACCTACAGTAATCCCCTGGGCCCACAGTAACACTGAGAGAGACCAGCTCACCTACAGTAATCCCCTGGACCCACAGTAACAGTGAGAGAGACCAGCTCACCTCCAGTAATCCCCTGGACCCACAGTAACAGTGAGAGCGACCAGCTCACCTACAGTAATCCCCTGGGCCCACAGTAACAGTGTGAGAGACCAGCTCACCTACAGTAATCCCATGGGCCCACAGTAACAGTGTGAGAGACCAGCTCACCTACAGTAATCCCCTGGACCCACAGTAACAGTGAGAGAGACCAGCTCAACCTACAGTAATCCCCTGGGCCCACAGTAACAGTGAGAGAGACCAGCTCACCTACAGTAATCCCTTTGGCACACTGTAACAGTGAGAGAGAGACCAGCTCACCTACAGTAATCCCCTGGGCCTACAGTGACAGTGAGAGAGACCAGCTCACCTACAGTAATCCCTGGGCCCACAGTAACAGTGAGGGAGACCAGCTCACCTACAGTAATCCCCTGGGCCGACGGTAACAGTGAGAGAGACCAGCTCACCTACAGTAATCCCCTGGGCCCACAGTAACAGCGTGAGAGACCAGCTCACCCACAGTAATCCCTGAGCCCACAGCAACAGCGAGAGAGACCAGCTCACCTCCAGTAATCCCCTGGGCCCACAGTAACAGTGTGAGAGACCAGCTCACCTACAGTAATACCATGGGCCCACAGTAACAGTGAGAGAGACCAGCTCACCTACAGTAATCCCCTGGGCCCACAGTAACAGTGAGAGAGACCAGCTCACCTACAGTAATCCCCTGGGCCCACAGTAACGGTGAGAGAGACCAGCTCATCTACAGTAATCCTCTGGGCCCACAGTAACAGTGAGAGAGACCAGCTCACCTACAGTAATCCCCTGGGCCCACAGTAACAGTGAGAGAGACCAGCTCACCTACAGTAATCCACTGGACCCTCAGTAACGGTCAGAGAGACCAGCTCACCTACAGTAATCCCCTGGGCCCACAGTAACAGTGAGAGAGACCAGCTCACCTACAGTAATCCCCTGGGCCCACAGTAACAGTGAGAGAGACCAGCTCACCTACAGTAATCCCCTGGACCCACAGTAACAGTGAGAGAGACCAGCTCACCTACAGTAATCCCCTGGGCCCACAGTAACAGTGAGAGAGACCAGCTCACCTACAGTAATCCCCTGGGCCTACAGTGACAGTGAGAGAGACCAGCTCACCTACAGTAATCCCCTGGGCCCACAGGAACGGTGAGAGAGACCAGCTCACCTACAGTAATCCCCTGGACCCACAGTAACGGTGAGAGAGACCAGCTCACTGACAGTAATTCCCTGGGCCCACAGCAACAGTGAGAGAGACCAGCTCACCTACAGTAATCCCCTGGGCCCACAGTAACAGTGAGAGAGACCAGCTCACCTACAGTAATCCCCTGGGCCCACAGTAACAGTGAGAGAGACCAGCTCACCTACAGTAATCCCCTTGGCCAACAGTGACAGTGAGAGAGACCAGCTCACCTACAGTAATCCCCTGGGCCCACAGTAACAGTGAGAGAGACCAGCTCACCTACAGTAATCCCCTGGGCCAACAGTGACAGTGAGAGAGACCAGCTCACCTACAGTAATCCACTGGACTCTCAGTAACGGTCAGAGAGACCAGCTCACCTACAGTAATCCCCTGGGCCCACAGTAACAGTGAGAGAGACCAGCTCACCTACAGTAATCCCCTGGACCCACAGTAACAGTGAGAGAGACCAGCTCACCTACAGTAATCCACTGGGCCCACAGTAACAGTGAGAGAGACCAGCTCACCTACAGTAAACCCCTGGGCCCACAGTAACAGTGAGAGAGACCAGTTCACCTACAGTAATCCCCTGGGCCCACGGTAACAGTGAGAGAGACCAGCTCACCTACAGTAATCCCCTGGACCCACAGTAACAGTGAGAGAGACCAGCTCACCTACAGTAATCTGCTGGGCCCACAGTGACAGTGAGAGAGACCAGCTCACCTACAGTAATCCCGTGGACCCACATTAACAATGAAAGAGACCAGCTCACCTACAGTAATCCCCTGGGCCCACAGTAACAGTGAGAGAGACCAGCTCACCTACAGTAATCCCATGGACCCACACTAACAATGAGAGAGACCAGCTCACCTACAGTAATCCCCTGGGCCCACAGTAACAGTGTGAGACACCAGCTCACCTACAGTAATCCCATGGGCCCACAGTAACAGTGTGAGAGACCAGCTCACCTACAGTAATCCCCTGGGCCTGCAGTGACAGTGAGAGAGACCAGCTCACCTACAGTAATCCCCTGGGTCCACAGTAACAGTGAGAGAGACCAGCTCACCTACAGTAATCCCATGGACCCACACTAACAATGAGAGAGACCAGCTCACCTACAGTAATCCCCTGGGCCCACAGTAACACTGAGAGAGACCAGCTCACCTACAGTAATCCCCTGGGCCCACAGTAACAGTGTGAGACACCAGCTCACCTACAGTAATCCCATGGGCCCACAGTAACAGTGTGAGAGACCAGCTCACCTACAGTAATCCCCTGGGCCTGCAGTGACAGTGAGACAGTGTGAGAGACCAGCTCACCTACAGTAATCCCCTGGACCCACAGTAACAGTGAGAGAGACCATCTCAACCTACAGTAATCCCCTGGGCCCACAGTAACAGTGAGAGAGACCAGCTCACCTACAGTAATCCCTTTGGCCCACTGTAACAGTGAGAGAGAGACCAGCTCACCTACAGTAATCCCCTGGGCCTACAGTGACAGTGAGAGAGACCAGCTCACATACAGTAATCCCTGGGCCCACAGTAACAGTGAGGGAGACCAGCTCACCTACAGTAATCCCCTGGGCCCACAGTAACAGCGTGAGAGACCAGCTCACCTACAGTAATCCCCTGGGCCCACAGTAAAAGCGAGAGAGACCAGCTCACCTCCTGTAATCGCCTGGGCCCACAGTAAGAGTGAGAGAGACCAGCTCACCTACAGTAATCCCCTGGGCCCACAGTAACAGTGAGAGAGAGACCAGCTCACCTACAATAATCCCCTGGGCCTACAGTGACAGTGAGAGAGACCAGCTCACCTACAGTAATCCCCTGGGCCCACAGTAACAGCGAGAGAGACCAGCTCACCTACAGTAATCCCTGGGCCCACAGTAACAGTGAGGGAGACCAGCTCACCTACAGTAATCCCCTGGGCCCACAGTAACAGCGTGAGAGACCAGCTCACCTACAGTAATCCCATGGGCCCACAGTAACAGTGAGAGAGACCAGCTCACCTACAGTAATCCCCTGGGCCCACAGTAACAGTGAGAGAGACCAGCTCACCTACAGTAATCCCCTGGGCTCACAGTAACAGTGAGAGAGACCAGCTCATCTACAGTAATCCTCTGGGCCCACAGTAACAGTGAGAGAGACCAGCTCACCTACAGTAATCCCCTGGACCCACGGTAACAGTGAGAGAGACCAGCTCACCTACAGTAATCCTCTGGGCCCACAGTAATAGTGAGAGGGACCAGCTCCCCAACTGTAATCCCCTGGGTACACAGTAACAGTGAGAGAGACCAGCTCACCTTCAGTAATCCCCTGGGCCCACAGCAACAGTGAGAGAGACCAGCTCACCTACAGTAATCCCCTGGGCCCACAGTAACAGTGAGAGAGACCAGCTCACCTACAGTAATCCCCTGGACCCACAGTAACGGTGAGAGAGACCAGCTCACTGACAGTAATCCCCTGGGCCCACAGCAACAGTGAGAGAGACCAGCTCACCTACAGTAATCCCCTGGGCACACAGTAACAGTGAGAGAGACCAGCTCACCTACAGTAATCCCCTGGGCCCACAGTAACAGTGAGAGAGACCAGCTCACCTACAGTAATCCCCTTGGCCAACAGTGACAGTGAGAGAGACCAGCTCACCTACAGTAATACCCTGGGCCCACAGTAACAGTGAGAGAGACCAGCTCACCTACAGTAATCCCCTGGGCCAACAGTGACAGTGAGAGAGACCAGCTCACCTACAGTAATCCACTGGACCCTCAGTAACGGTCAGAGAGACCAGCTCACCTACAGTAATCCCCTGGGCCCACAGTAACAGTGAGAGAGACCAGCTCACCTACAGTAATCCCCTGGACCCACAGTAACAGTGAGAGAGACCAGCTCACCTACAGTAATCCACTGGACCCTCAGTAACGGTCAGAGAGACCAGCTCACCTACAGTAATCCCCTGGGCCCACAGTAACAGTGAGAGAGACCAGCGCACCTACAGTAATCCCCTGGGCCCACAGTAACAGTGAGAGAGACCAGCTCACCTACAGTAATCCCCTGGACCCACAGTAACAGTGAGAGAGACCAGCTCACCTACAGTAATCCCCTGGGCCCACAGTAACAGCGAGAGAGACCAGCTCACCTCCTGTAATCGCCTGGGCCCACAGTAAGAGTGAGAGAGACCAGCTGACCTACAGTAATCCCCTGGGCCCACAGTAACAGTGAGAGAGAGACCAGCTCACCTACAATAATCCCCTGGGCCTACAGTGACAGTGAGAGAGACCAGCTCACCTACAGTAATCCCCTGGGCCCACAGTAACAGCGAGAGAGACCAGCTCACCTACAGTAATCCCTGGGCCCACAGTAACAGTGAGGGAGACCAGCTCACCTACAGTAATCCCCTGGGCCCACAGTAACAGCGTGAGAGACCAGCTCACCTATAGTAATCCCCTGGGCCCACAGTAACAGCGAGAGAGACCAGCTCACCTACAGTAATCCCTGGGCCGACGGTAACAGTGAGAGAGACCAGCTCACCTACAGTAATCCCCTGGGCCCACAGTAACAGCGTGAGAGACCAGCTCACCTACAGTAATCCCTGAGCCCACAGCAACAGCGAGGGAGACCAGCTCACCTCCAGTAATCCCCTGGGCCCACAGTAACAGTGTGAGAGACCAGCTCACCTACAGTAATCCCATGGGCCCACAGTAACAGTGAGAGAGACCAGCTCACCTACAGTAATCCCCGGGGGACACAGTAACAGTGAGAGAGACCAGCTCACCTACAGTAATCCCCTGGGCCCACAGTAACAGTGAGAGAGACCAGCTCATCTACAGTAATCCTCTGGGCCCACAGTAACAGTGAGTGAGACCAGCTCACCTACAGTAATCCCCTGGACCCACAGTAACAGTGAGAGAGACCAGCTCACCTACAGTAATCCTCTGGGCCCACAGTAATAGTGAGAGGGACCAGCTCCCCAACTGTAATCCTCTGGGCACACAGTAACAGTGAGAGAGACCAGCTCACCTACAGTAATCCCCTGGGCCCACAGCAACAGTGAGAGAGACCAGCTCACCTACAGTAATCCCCTGGACCCACAGTAACATTGAGAGAGACCAGCTCACCTACAGTAATCCACTGGACCCTCAGTAACGGTCAGAGAGACCAGCTCACCTACAGTAATCCCCTGGGCCCACAGTAACAGTGAGAGAGACCAGCTCACCTACAGTAATCCCCTGGACCCACAGTAACAGTGAGAGAGACCAGCTCACCTACAGTAATCCCCTGGACCCACAGTAACAGTGAGAGAGAGAAGCTCACCTACAGTCATCCCCTGGGCCCACAGTAACAGTGAGAGAGACCAGCTCACCTACAGTAATCCCCTGGGCCTACAGTGACAGTGAGAGAGACCAGCTCACCTACAGTAATCCCCTGGGCCCACAGGAACGGTGAGAGAGACCAGCTCACCTTCAGTAATCCCCTGGGCCCACAGTAACAGTGAGAGAGACCAGCTCACCTACAGTAATCCCCTGGACCCACAGTAACAGTGAGAGAGAGAAGCTCACCTACAGTAATCCCCTGGGCCCACAGTAACAGTGAGAGAGACCAGCTCACCTACAGTAATCCCCTGGGCCTACAGTGACAGTGAGAGAGACCAGCTCACCTACAGTAATCCCCTGGGCCCACAGGAACGGTGAGAGAGACCAGCTCACCTACAGTAATCCCCTGGACCCACAGTAACGGTGAGAGAGACCAGCTCACCTACAGTAATCCCCTGGACCCACAGTAACAGTGAGAGAGACCAGCTCACCGACAGTAATCCCCTGGGCCCACAGTAACAGTGAGAGAGACCAGCTCACCTACAGTAATCCACTGGACGCTCAGTAATGGTCAGAGAGACCAGCTCACCTACAGTAATCCCCTGGGCCCACAGTAACAGTGAGAGAGAACAGCTCACCTACAGTAATCCCCTGGGCCCACAGTAACAGTGAGAGAGACCAGCTCATCTACAGTAATCCCTTGGGCCCACAGTGACAGTGAGAGAGACCAGCTCACCTACAGTAATCCCCTGGGCCCACAGTAACAGTGAGAGAGACCAGCTCACCTACAGTAATCCCCTGGGCCCACAGTAACAGTGAGAGAGAGACCAGCTCACCTACAGTAATCCCCTGGGCCCACAGTAACAGTGAGAGAGACCAGCTCACCTACAGTAATCCCCTGGACCCACAGTAACAGTGAGAGAGACCAGCTCACCTACAGTAATCCCCTGGGCCCACAGCAACAGTGAGAGAGACCAGCTCACCTACAGTAATCCCATGGGCCCACAGTAACAGTGAGAGAGACCAGCTCACCTACAGTAATCCCCTGGGCCCACAGTAACAGTGAGAGAGACCAGCTCACCTACAGTAATCCCCTGGGCCCACAGTAACAGTGAGAGAGACCAGCTCATCTACAGTAATCCCCTGGGCCCACAGTAACAGTGAGAGAGACCAGCTCACCTACAGTAATCCCCTGGGCCCACAGTAACAGTGAGAGAGACCAGCTCACCTACAGTAATCCCCTTGGCCAACAGTGACAGTGAGAGAGACCAGCTCACCTACAGTAATACCCTGGGCCCACAGTAACAGTGAGAGAGACCAGCTCACCTACAGTAATCCCCTGGGCCAACAGTGACAGTGAGAGAGACCAGCTCACCTACAGTAATCCACTGGACCCTCAGTAACGGTCAGAGAGACCAGCTCACCTACAGTAATCCCCTGGGCCCACAGTAACAGTGAGAGAGACCAGCTCACCTACAGTAATCCCCTGGACCCACAGTAACAGTGAGAGAGACCAGCTCACCTACAGTAATCCACTGGACCCTCAGTAACGGTCAGAGAGACCAGCTCACCTACAGTAATCCCCTGGGCCCACAGTAACAGTGAGAGAGACCAGCTCACCTTCAGTAATCCCCTGGGCCCACAGTAACAGTGAGAGAGACCAGCTCACCTACAGTAATCCCCTGGACCCACAGTAACAGTGAGAGAGACCAGCTCACCTACAGTAATCCCCTGGGCCCACAGTAACAGTGAGAGAGACCAGCTCACCTACAGTAATCCCCTGGGCCTACAGTGACAGTGAGAGAGACCAGCTCACCTACAGTAATCCCCTGGGCTCACAGGAACGGTGAGAGAGACCAGCTCACCTACAGTAATCCCCTGGACCCACAGTAACGGTGAGAGAGACCAGCTCACCTACAGTAATCCCCTGGACCCACAGTAAAAGTGAGAGAGACCAGTCACCGACAGTAATCCCCTGGGCCCACAGTAACAGTGAGAGAGACCAGCTCACCTACAGTAATCCACTGGACGCTCAGTAATGGTCAGAGAGACCAGCTCACCTACAGTAATCCCCTGGGCCCACAGTAACAGTGAGAGAGAACAGCTCACCTACAGTAATCCCCTGGGCCCACAGTAACAGTGAGAGAGACCAGCTCATCTACAGTAATCCCTTGGGCCCACAGTGACAGTGAGAGAGACCAGCTCACCTACAGTAATCCCCTGGGCTCACAGTAACAGTGAGAGAGACCAGCTCACCTACAGTAATCCCCTGGGCCCACAGTAACAGTGAGAGAGAGACCAGCTCACCTACAGTAATCCCCTGGGCCCACAGTAACAGTGAGAGAGACCAGCTCACCTACAGTAATCCCCTGGACCCACAGTAACAGTAAGAGAGACCAGCTCACCTACAGTAATCCCCTGGGCCCACAGCAACAGTGAGAGAGACCAGCTCACCTACAGTAATCCCCTGGGCCCGCAGTGACAGTGAGAGAGACCAGCTCACCTACAGTAATCCCCTGGACCCACAGTAACAGTGAGAGAGACCAGCTCACCTACAGTAATCCCCTGGACCCACAGTAACAGTGAGAGAGACCAGCTCACCTACAGTAATCCCCTGGGCCCACAGTAACAGTGTGAGAGACCAGCTCACCTACAGTAATCCCATGGGCCCACAGTAACAGTGTGAGAGACCAGCTCACCTACAGTAATCCCCTGGACCCACAGTAACAGTGAGAGAGACCAGCTCAACCTACAGTAATCCCCTGGGCCCACAGTAACAGTGAGAGAGACCAGCTCACCTACAGTAATCCCTTTGGCCCACTGTAACAGTGAGAGAGAGACCAGCTCACCTACAGTAATCCCCTGGGCCTACAGTGACAGTGAGAGAGACCAGCTCACCTACAGTAATCCCCTGGACCCACAGTAACAGCGAGAGAGACCAGCTCACCTACAGTAATCCCTGGGCCCACAGTAACAGTGAGGGAGACCAGCTCACCTACAGTAATCCCCTGGGCCCACAGTAACAGCGTGAGAGACCAGCTCACCTACAGTAATCCCCTGGGCCCACAGTAACAGCGAGAGAGACCAGCTCACCTCCTGTAATCGCCTGGGCCCACAGTAAGAGTGAGAGAGACCAGCTCACCTACAGTAATCCCCTGGCCCCACAGTAACAGTGAGAGAGAGACCAGCTCACCTACAGTAATCCCCTGGGCCTACAGTGACAGTGAGAGAGACCAGCTCACCTACAGTAATCCCCTGGGCCCACAGTAACAGCGAGAGAGACCAGCTCACCTACAGTAATCCACTGGACCCACAGTAACAGTGAGGGAGACCAGCTCACCTACAGTAATCCCTGGGCCCACAGTAACAGTGAGGGATACCAGCTCACCTACAGTAATCCCCTGGGCCCACAGTAACAGCGTGAGAGACCAGCTCACCTATAGTAATCCCCTGGGCCCACAGTAACAGCGAGAGAGACCAGCTGACCTACAGTAATCCCTGGGCCGACGGTAACAGTGAGAGAGACCAGCTCACCTACAGTAATCCCCTGGGCCCACAGTAACAGCGTGAGAGACCAGCTCACCGACAGTAATCCCCTGGGCCCACAGTAACAGTGAGAGAGACCAGCTCACCTCCAGTAATCCCCTGGGCCCACAGTAACAGTGTGAGAGACCAGCTCACCTACAGTAATCCCATGGGCCCACAGTAACAGTGAGAGAGACCAGCTCACCTACAGTAATCCCCTGGACCCACAGTAACAGTGAGAGAGACCAGCTCACCTACAGTAATCCCCTGGGCCCACAGTAACAGTGAGAGAGACCAGCTCCTCTACAGTAATCCCCTGGACCCACAGTAACAGTGAGAGAGACCAGCTCACCTACAGTAATCCTTTGGGCCCACAGTAATAGTGAGAGGGACCAGCTCCCCAACTGTAATCCCCTGGGCACACAGTAACAGTGAGAGAGACCAGCTCACCTACAGTAATCCCCTGGGCCCACAGCAACAGTGAGAGAGACCAGCTCACCTACAGTAATCCCCTGGTCCCACAGTAACAGTGAGAGAGACCAGCTCACCTACAGTAATCCCCTGGACCCACAGTAACGGTGAGAGAGACCAGCTCACTGACAGTAATCCCCTGGGCCCACAGCAACAGTGAGAGAGACCAGCTCACCTACATTAATCCCCTGGGCCCACAGCAACAGTGAGAGAGACCAGCTCACCTACAGTAATCCCCTGGACCCACAGTAACAGTGAGAGAGACCAGCTCACCTACAGTAATCCCCTGGGCCCACAGCAACAGTGAGAGAGACCAGCTCACCTACAGTAATCCCCTGGGCCCACAGTAACAGTGAGAGAGAGACCAGCTCACCTACAGTAATCCCATGGGTCCACAGTGACAGTGAGAGAGACCAGCTCACCTACAGTAATCCCCTGGAACCACAGTAACAGTGAGAGAGACCAGCTCACCTACAGTAATCCCCTGAACCCACAGTAACAGTGAGAGAGACCAGCTCACCTACAGTAATCCCCTGGGCCTGCAGTAAACGTGAGAGAGACCAGCTCACCTACAGTAATCCCCTGGACCCACAGTAACAGTGTGAGAGACCAGCTCACCTACAGTAATCCCCTGGACGCACAGTAACAGTGAGAGAGACCAACTCACCTACAGTAATCCCCTGGGCCCACAGTAACAGTGAGAGAGACCAGCTCACCTACAGTAATCCCCTGGGCCCACAGTAACAGTGAGAGAGACCAGCTCACCTACAGTAATCCTCTGGGCCCACAGTAACAGTGAGAGAGACCAGCTCACCTACTGTAATCCCCTGGGCACACAGTAACAGTGAGAAAGACCAGCTCACCTACAGTAATCCTCTGGGCCCACAGTAACAGTGAGAGAGACCAGCTCACCTACAGTAATCCCCTGGACCCACAGTAACAGTGAGAGAGACCAGCTCACCTGCAGTAATCCCCTGGACCCACAGTAACAGTGAGAGAGACCAGATCACCTACAGTAATCCCCTGAACCCACAGTAACAGTGAGAGAGACCAGATCACCTACAGTAATCCCCTGGGCCTGCAGTAAACGTGAGAGAGACCAGCTCACCTACAGTAATCCCCTGGACCCACAGTAACGGTGAGAGAGACCAGCTCACCTACAGTCATCCCCTGGGCCCACAGTAACAGTGAGAGAGACCAGCTCACCTACAGTAATCCCCTGGACCCACAGTAACGGTCAGAGAGACCAGCTCACTTACAGTAATCCCCTGGACCCACAGTAACAGTGAGAGAGACCAGCTCACCTACAGTAATCCCCTGGACCCACAGTAACAGTGAGAGAGACCAGCTCACCTACAGTAATCCACTGGACCCTCAGTAACGGTCAGAGAGACCAGCTCACCTACAGTAATCCCCTGGGCCCACAGTAACAGTGAGAGAGACCAGCTCACCTATAGTAATCCCCTGGGCCCACAGTGACAGTGAGAGAGACCAGCTCACCTACAGTAATCCCCTGGGCCCACAGTAACGGTGAGAGAGACCAGCTCACCTACAGTAATCCCCTGGACCCACAGTAACGGTGAGAGACACCAGCTCACCTACAGTAATCCCCTGGACCCACAATAACAGTGAGAGAGACCAGCTCACCGACAGTAATCCCCTGGGCCCACAGTAACAGTGAGAGAGACCAGCTCACCTACAGTAATCCACTGGACCCTCAGTAACGGTCAGAGAGACCAGCTCACCTACAGTAATCCCCAGGGCCCACAGTAACAGTGAGAGAGAACAGCTCACCTACAGTAATCCCCTGGGCCCACAGTAACAGTGAGAGAGACCAGCTCCCCTACAGTAATCCCTTGGGCCCACAGTGACAGTGAGAGAGACCAGCTCACCTACAGTAATCCCCTAGGCCCACAGTAACAGTGAGAGAGACCAGCTCACCTACAGTAATCCCCTGGGCCCACAGTGACAGTGAGAGAGACCAGCTCACCTACAGTAATCCCCTGGGCCCACAGTAACAGTGAGAGAGACCAGCTCACCTACAGTAATCCCCTGGACCCACAGTAACAGTGAGAGAGACCAGCTCACCTACAGTAATCCCCTGGGCCCACAGCAACAGTGAGAGAGACCAGCTCACCTCCAGTAATCCCCTGGGCCCACAGTAACAGTGAGAGAGACCAGCTCACCTACAGTAATCCCCTGGGCCCACAGTAACAGTCAGAGAGAGACCAGCTCACCTACAGTAATCCCATGGGTCCACAGTGACAGTGAGAGAGACCAGCTCACCTACAGTAATCCCCTGGACCCACAGTAACAGTGAGAGAGACCAGCTCACCTACAGTAATCCCCTGAACCCACAGTAAAAGTGAGAGAGACCAGCTCACCTACAGTAATCCCCTGGGCCTGCAGTAAACGTGAGAGAGACCAGCTCACCTACAGGAATCCCCTGGGCCCACAGTAACAGTGAGAGAGACCAGCTCACCTACAGTAATCCCCTTGGCCCACAGTAACAGTGAGAGAGACCAGCTCACCTACAGTAATCCCCTGGACCCACAGTAACAGTGAGAGAGACCAGCTCACCGACAGTAATCCTCTGGGCCCACAGTAACAGTGAGAGAGACCAGCTCACCTACAGTAATCCCCTGGGCCCACAGTAACAGTGAGAGAGACCAGCTCACCTACAGTAATCCTCTGGTCCCACAGTAACAGTGAGAGAGACCAGCTCACCTGCAGTAATCCCCTGGACCCACAGTAACAGTGAGAGAGACCAGCTCACCTACAGTAATCCCCTGGGCCCACAGTAACAGTGAGAGAGACCAGCTCACCTACAGTAATCCCCTGGGCCTGCAGTAAACGTGAGAGAGACCAGCTCACCTACAGTAATCCCCTGGGCCTGCAGTAAACGTGAGAGAGACCAGGTCACCTACAGTAATCCCCTGGACCCACAGTAACAGTGAGAGAGACCAGCTCACCTACAGTAATCCCCTGGGCCTACAGTGACAGTGAGAGAGACCAGCTCACCTACAGTAATCCCCTGGGCCCACAGTAACAGCGAGAGAGACCAGCTCACCTACAGTAATCCACTGGACCCACAGTAACAGTGAGGGAGACCAGCTCACCTACAGTAATCCCTGGGCCCACAGTAACAGTGAGGGATACCAGCTCACCTACAGTAATCCCCTGGGCCCACAGTAACAGCGTGAGAGACCAGCTCACCTATAGTAATCCCCTGGGCCCACAGTAACAGCGAGAGAGACCAGCTGACCTACAGTAATCCCTGGGCCGACGGTAACAGTGAGAGAGACCAGCTCACCTACAGTAATCCCCTGGGCCCACAGTAACAGCGTGAGAGACCAGCTCACCGACAGTAATCCCCTGGGCCCACAGTAACAGTGAGAGAGACCAGCTCACCTCCAGTAATCCCCTGGGCCCACAGTAACAGTGTGAGAGACCAGCTCACCTACAGTAATCCCATGGGCCCACAGTAACAGTGAGAGAGACCAGCTCACCTACAGTAATCCCGTGGACCCACAGTAACAGTGAGAGAGACCAGCTCACCTACAGTAATCCCCTGGGCCCACAGTAACAGTGAGAGAGACCAGCTCCTCTACAGTAATCCCCTGGACCCACAGTAACAGTGAGAGAGACCAGCTCACCTACAGTAATCCTTTGGGCCCACAGTAATAGTGAGAGGGACCAGCTCCCCAACTGTAATCCCCTGGGCACACAGTAACAGTGAGAGAGACCAGCTCACCTACAGTAATCCCCTGGGCCCACAGCAACAGTGAGAGAGACCAGCTCACCTACAGTAATCCCCTGGTCCCACAGTAACAGTGAGAGAGACCAGCTCACCTACAGTAATCCCCTGGACCCACAGTAACGGTGAGAGAGACCAGCTCACTGACAGTAATCCCCTGGGCCCACAGCAACAGTGAGAGAGACCAGCTCACCTACAGTAATCCCCTGGGCCCACAGCAACAGTGAGAGAGACCAGCTCACCTACAGTAATCCCCTGGACCCACAGTAACAGTGAGAGAGACCAGCTCACCTACAGTAATCCCCTGGGCCCACAGCAACAGTGAGAGAGACCAGCTCACCTACAGTAATCCCCTGGGCCCACAGTAACAGTGAGAGAGAGACCAGCTCACCTACAGTAATCCCATGGGTCCACAGTGACAGTGAGAGAGACCAGCTCACCTACAGTAATCCCCTGGAACCACAGTAACAGTGAGAGAGACCAGCTCACCTACAGTAATCCCCTGAACCCACAGTAACAGTGAGAGAGACCAGCTCACCTACAGTAATCCCCTGGGCCTGCAGTAAACGTGAGAGAGACCAGCTCACCTACAGTAATCCCCTGGACCCACAGTAACAGTGTGAGAGACCAGCTCACCTACAGTAATCCCCTGGACGCACAGTAACAGTGAGAGAGACCAACTCACCTACAGTAATCCCCTGGGCCCACAGTAACAGTGAGAGAGACCAGCTCACCTACAGTAATCCCCTGGGCCCACAGTAACAGTGAGAGAGACCAGCTCACCTACAGTAATCCTCTGGGCCCACAGTAACAGTGAGAGAGACCAGCTCACCTACTGTAATCCCCTGGGCACACAGTAACAGTGAGAAAGACCAGCTCACCTACAGTAATCCTCTGGGCCCACAGTAACAGTGAGAGAGACCAGCTCACCTACAGTAATCCCCTGGACCCACAGTAACAGTGAGAGAGACCAGCTCACCTGCAGTAATCCCCTGGACCCACAGTAACAGTGAGAGAGACCAGATCACCTACAGTAATCCCCTGAACCCACAGTAACAGTGAGAGAGACCAGCTCACTTACAGTAATCCCCTGGACCCACAGTAACAGTGAGAGAGACCAGCTCACCTACAGTAATCCACTGGACCCTCAGTAACGGTCAGAGAGACCAGCTCACCTACAGTAATCCCCTGGGCCCACAGTAACAGTGAGAGAGACCAGCTCACCTATAGTAATCCCCTGGGCCCACAGTGACAGTGAGAGAGACCAGCTCACCTACAGTAATCCCCTGGGCCCACAGTAACGGTGAGAGAGACCAGCTCACCTACAGTAATCCCCTGGACCCACAGTAACGGTGAGAGAGACCAGCTCACCTACAGTAATCCCCTGGACCCACAATAACAGTGAGAGAGACCAGCTCACCGACAGTAATCCCCTGGGCCCACAGTAACAGTGAGAGAGACCAGCTCACCTACAGTAATCCACTGGACCCTCAGTAACGGTCAGAGAGACCAGCTCACCTACAGTAATCCCCAGGGCCCACAGTAACAGTGAGAGAGAACAGCTCACCTACAGTAATCCCCTGGGCCCACAGTAACAGTGAGAGAGACCAGCTCCCCTACAGTAATCCCTTGGGCCCACAGTGACAGTGAGAGAGACCAGCTCACCTACAGTAATCCCCTAGGCCCACAGTAACAGTGAGAGAGACCAGCTCACCTACAGTAATCCCCTGGGCCCACAGTGACAGTGAGAGAGACCAGCTCACCTACAGTAATCCCCTGGGCCCACAGTAACAGTGAGAGAGACCAGCTCACCTACAGTAATCCCCTGGACCCACAGTAACAGTGAGAGAGACCAGCTCACCTACAGTAATCCCCTGGGCCCACAGCAACAGTGAGAGAGACCAGCTCACCTACAGTAATCCCCTGGGCCCACAGTAACAGTGAGAGAGACCAGCTCACCTACAGTAATCCCCTGGGCCCACAGTAACAGTCAGAGAGAGACCAGCTCACCTACAGTAATCCCATGGGTCCACAGTGACAGTGAGAGAGACCAGCTCACCTACAGTAATCCCCTGGACCCACAGTAACAGTGAGAGAGACCAGCTCACCTACAGTAATCCCCTGAACCCACAGTAAAAGTGAGAGAGACCAGCTCACCTACAGTAATCCCCTGGGCCTGCAGTAAACGTGAGAGAGACCAGCTCACCTACAGGAATCCCCTGGGCCCACAGTAACAGTGAGAGAGACCAGCTCACCTACAGTAATCCCCTTGGCCCACAGTAACAGTGAGAGAGACCAGCTCACCTACAGTAATCCCCTGGACCCACAGTAACAGTGAGAGAGACCAGCTCACCGACAGTAATCCTCTGGGCCCACAGTAACAGTGAGAGAGACCAGCTCACCTACAGTAATCCCCTGGGCCCACAGTAACAGTGAGAGAGACCAGCTCACCTACAGTAATCCTCTGGTCCCACAGTAACAGTGAGAGAGACCAGCTCACCTGCAGTAATCCCCTGGACCCACAGTAACAGTGAGAGAGACCAGCTCACCTACAGTAATCCCCTGGGCCCACAGTAACAGTGAGAGAGACCAGCTCACCTACAGTAATCCCCTGGGCCTGCAGTAAACGTGAGAGAGACCAGCTCACCTACAGTAATCCCCTGGGCCTGCAGTAAACGTGAGAGAGACCAGGTCACCTACAGTAATCCCCTGGACCCACAGTAACAGTGAGAGAGACCAGCTCACCGACAGTAATCCCCTGAACCCACAGTAACAGTGAGAGAGACCAGCTCACCTACAGTAATCCCCTGAACCCACAGTAACAGTGAGAGAGACCAGCTCACCTACAGTAATCCCCTGGGCCTGCAGTAAACGTGAGAGAGACCAGCTCACCTACAGTAATCCCCTGGACCCACAGTAACGGTGAGAGAGACCAGCTCACCGACTGTAATCCCCTGGGCCCACAGCAACAGTGAGAGAGACCAGCTCACCTACAGTAATCCCCTGGGCCCACAGTAACAGTGAGAGAGACCAGCTCCCCTACAGTAATCCCCTGGGCCCACAGTAACAGTGAGAGAGACCAGCTCACCTACAGTAATCCCCTGGGCCCACAGTAACAGTGAGAGAGACCAGCTCACCTACAGTAATCCCCTGGGCCCACAGTAACAGTGAGAGAGACCAGCTCACCTACAGTAATCCACTGGACCCTCAGTAACGGTCAGAGAGACCAGCTCACCTACAGTAATCCCTGGGCACACAGTAACAGTGAGAGAGACCAGCTCACCTACAGTAATCCCCTGGGCCCACAGTAACAGTGAGAGAGACCAGCTCACCTCCTGTAATCACCTGGGCCCACAGTAACAGTGAGAGAGACCAGCTCACCTACAGTAATCCCCTGGGCCCGCAGTAACAGTGAGAGAGACCAGCTCACCTACCGTAATCCCCTGGGCCCACAGTTACAGTGAGAGAGACCAGCTCACCTACAGTAATCCCCTGGGCCCACAGTAACAGTGAGAGAGACCAGCTCACCTACAGTAATCCCCTGGGCCCGCAGTAACAGTGAGAGAGACCAGCTCACCTACCGTAATCCCCTGGGCCCACAGTTACAGTGAGAGAGACCAGCTCACCTACAGTAATCCCCTGGGCCCACAGTAACAGTGAGAGAGACCAGCTCACCTCCTGTAATCACCTGGGCCCACAGTAGCAGTGAGAGAGACCAGCTCACCTACAGTAATCCACTGGACCCTCAGTAACGGTCAGAGAGACCAGCTCACCTACAGTAATCCCCTGGGCCCACAGTAACAGTGAGAGAGACCAGCTCACCTACAGTAATCCCCTGGGCCCACAGTAACAGTGAGAGAGAGACCAGCTCACCTACAGTAATCCCATGGGTCCAGAGTGACAGTGAGAGAGACCAGCTCACCTACAGTAATCCCCTGGACCCACAGTAACAGTGATAGAGACCAGCTCACCTACAGTCATCCCCTGAACCCACAGTAACAGTGAGAGAGACCAGCTCACCTACAGTAATCCCCTGGGCCTGCAGTAAACGTGAGAGAGACCAGCTCACCTACAGTAATCCCCTGGGCCCACAGTAACAGTGAGAGAGACCAGCTCACCTACAGTAATCCCCTGGGCCCACAGTAACAGTGAGAGAGACCAGCTCACCTACAGTAATCCCCTGGGCCCACAGTAACAGTGAGAGAGACCATCTCACCTTCAGTAATCCTCTGGGCCCACAGTAACAGTGAGAGAGACCAGCTCACCTACTGTAATCCCCTGGGCCCACAGTAACAGTGAGAGAGACCAGCTCACCTACAGTAATCCTCTGGTCCCACAGTAATAGTGAGAGAGACCAGCTCCCCTACTGTAATCCCCTGGGCACACAGTAACAGTGAGAAGACCAGCTCACCTACTGTAATCCTCTGGTCCCACAGTAATAGTGAGAGAGACCAGCTCCCCTACTGTAATCCCCTGGGCACACAGTAACAGTGAGAAGACCAGCTCACCTACAGTAATCCTCTGGTCCCACAGTAATAGTGAGAGAGACCAGCTCCCCTACTGTAATCCCCTGGGCACACAGTAACAGCGAGAGAGACCAGCTCACCTACAGTAATCGTCTGGTCCCACAGCAACAGTGAGAGAGACCAGCTCACCTACAGTAATCCCCTGGGCCCACAGCAACAGTGAGAGAGACCAGCTCACCTACAGTAATCCCCTGGGCCCACAGCAACAGTGAGAGAGACCAGCTCACCTACAGTAATCCTCTGGGCCCACAGTAATAGTGAGAGAGACCAGCTCCCCTACTGTAATCCCCTGGGCCCACAGTAACAGTGAGAGAGACCTGGGAAATATCCCAAACACGAGATGGGGAAATACCCCCAAACACAGCCCTTAGATAGGGAAATACCCCAAACACAGCCCTGAGATGGGGAAATACCCCCAAACACAGTCCCGAACCTGGGAAATACCCCAAACATAGCCCTGAGATGGGGAAATACCCCCAAACACAGCCCTGAACCTGGGAAATACCCCAAACACAGCCCTGAGATGGGGAAATACCCCAAACACAGCCCTGAGCCATAAACACAAATAGGATTTATAATCATCTCGCAAGCAACAATTTGATTGGAAATAGTCAACATGGTTTCGTCAAGGGCAGGTCATGTCTCACAAATCTTTTGAGTTTTTTGAGTAGGTGACCAAGCATGTAGATGTGGGTAGGGCAGTTGACGTGGTGTACGTGGACTTCAGTAAAGCCTTTGATAAGGTTCCACGTGGCAGGCTGTTGGAGAAAATGCAGAGACATGGGATTGAGGGCGATTGAGCAGTTTGGATTAGAAACTGGCTTTCTGAAAGAAGGCAGCGAGTGGTGGTTGATGGAAAATATTCAGCCTGGAGTCTGGTTACTAGTGGTGTGCCACAAGGATCTGTTTTGGGACCACTGCTGTTTGTCATTTTTATAAATGACTTGGACGCAGGCATAGGTAAGTTTGTAGATGACACTCAAGTCGGTGGAGTAGTGGACAATGTGGTAATGAATAACTTGGGAGCTATTGATCGGTGAGCCTGACATCAGTGTTGGAGGGAATCCTGAGGGACAGGATGTACATGTATTTGGAAAGGCAAGGACTGATTAGGGATAGTCAACATGGCTTTGTGCGTGGGAAATCATGTCTCACAAACTTGATTGAGTTCTTTGAAGAAGTAACAAAGAGGATTGATGAGGACAGAGTGGTAGATGTGATCTATATGGACTTCAGTAAGGTGTTTGACAAGGTTCCCCATGGGAGACTGATTAGCAAGGTTAGATCTCACGGAATACAGGGAGAACTAGCCATTTGGATACAGAACTGGCTCAAAGGTAGAAGACAGAGGGTGGTGGTGGAGGGTTGTTTTTCAGACTGGAGGCCTGTGACCAGTGGAGTGCCACAAGGACCGGTGCTGGGTTCTCTATTTTTTGTCATTTACATAAATGATTTGGATGTGAGCATAAGAGGTACAGTTAGTAAGTTTGCAGATGACACCAAAATTGGCGGAGTAGTGGACAGCGAAGAGGGTTACCTCAGATTAAAACAGGATCTTGACCAGATGGGCCAATGGCTAAGAAGTGGCAGATGGAGTTTAATTCAGATAAATGCGAGGTGCTGCATTTTGGGAAAGCAAATCTTAGCAGGACTTATACACTTAATGGTAAGGTCCTAGGGAGTGTTGCTGAACAAAGAGACCTTGGAGTGCAGGTTCATAGCTCCTTGAAAGTGGAGTCGCAGGTAGATAGGATAGTGAAGGCAGCGTTTGGTATGCTTTCCTTTATTGGTCAGAGTATTGAGTACAGGAGTTGGGAGGTTATGTTGCAGCTGTACAGGACATTGGTTAGGCCGCTGTTGGAAGATTGTGTGCAATATCGCTTCACTTGGAGGTCACCACTGATGATGTTACCCAGCCAGGTAAGGAAATGTCTGGATATCAAACCTACACCCTAAACCTCAACCTGAGCTACAAACCTTCACAAACCTTGCAAAAACGTGGAGTCACAGGTAGACAGGATACGGAAGAAGGTGTTTGGAGTACTTTGTGCGTTTTGAGAATTGTAGCTCAACTGAGGTTCAGGATGTAGGTTTGCTCACTGAGCTGGAAGGTTCATTTTTCAGACGTTTGTCACCTGACTACGTTAACTTATCCTTGCTATCTGCCCTTGTGGGAAGGGACGTCAATTGAAGACAAACCACTGTTTTTAAACACACCCCATCTGTTTCCATTACATTTTTGACAATATTTGATTCCAATTTACTTCAAACAGATTCTTTTCCATTGCAATCTCAGAATGCTGACCATGTTGGAGCTGGGTGTGAGAGAGAAGGGAGAGGGCTGTGAATGTAGACCGTGTTGGAGCCGGGTGTGGGAGACCAGGGAGAGGGCTGTGAATGTAGACCGTGTTGGAGCCGGGTGTGGGAGAGAAGGGAGAGGGCTGTGAATGTAGACCGTGTTGGAGCTCGGAGTGAGAGAGCAGGGAGAGGGCTGTGAATGTCGACCGTGTTGGAGCTGGGTGTGGGAGAGAAGGGAGAGGGCTGTGAATGTAGACCGTGTTGGAGCTCGGAGTGAGAGAGCAGGGAGAGGGCTGTGAATGTAGACCGTGTTGGAGCTGGGTGTGAGAGAGCAGGGAGGGCTGTGAATGTAGACCGTGTTGGAGCTGGGTGTGAGAGAGAAGGGAGAGGGCTGTGAATGTAGACCGTGTTGGAGCCGGGTGTGGGAGAC
The DNA here is from genome assembly GCF_047496795.1 of Chiloscyllium punctatum. Lineage (NCBI taxonomy): Eukaryota > Metazoa > Chordata > Chondrichthyes > Orectolobiformes > Hemiscylliidae > Chiloscyllium > Chiloscyllium punctatum. The sequence goes on from NC_092741.1 coordinate 2,337,458, forward strand.
CAGGGAGAGGGCTGTGAATGTAGACCGTGTTGGAGCCGGGTGTGGGAGACCAGGGAGAGGGCTGTGAATGTAGACCGTGTTGGAGCTCGGAGTGAGAGAGCAGGGAGAGGGCTGTGAATGTCGACCGTGTTGGAGCTGGGTGTGAGAGAGAAGGGAGAGGGCTGTGAATGTAGACCGTGTTGGAGCTGGGTGTGAGAGAGAAGGGAGAGGGCTGTGAATGTAGACCGTGTTGGAGCTGGGTGTGGGAGAGCAGGGAGAGGGCTGTGAATGTAGACCGTGTTGGAGCCGGGTGTGAGAGAGAAGGGAGAGGGCTGTGAATGTAGACCGTGTTGGAGCTGGGTGTGGGAGAGAAGGGAGAGGGCTGTGAATGTAGACCGTGTTGGAGTTGGGTGTGAGAGAAGGGAGAGGGCAGTGAATGTAGACCGTATTGGAGTTGGGTGTGAGAGAGAAGGGAGAGGGCTGTGAATGTCGACCGTGTTGGAGCCGGGTGTGAGAGAGAAGGGAGAGGGCTGTGAATGTAGACCGTGTTGGAGCTGGGTGTGGGAGAGAAGGGAGAGGGCTGTGAATGTAGACCGTGTTGGAGCTGGGTGTGGGAGAGAAGGGAGAGGGCTGTGAATGTAGACCGGGTTGGAGTTGGGTGTGAGAGAGAAGGGAGAGGGCTGTGAATGTAGACCGTGTTGGAGTTGGGTGTGAGAGAAGGGAGAGGGCAGTGAATGTAGACCGTATTGGAGTTGGGTGTGAGAGAGAAGGGAGAGGGCTGTGAATGTCGACCGTGTTGGAGCCGGGTGTGAGAGAGAAGGGAGAGGGCTGTGAATGTAGACCGTGTTGGAGCTGGGTGTGGGAGAGAAGGGAGAGGGCTGTGAATGTAGACCGGGTTGGAGTTGGGTGTGAGAGAGAAGGGAGAGGGCTGTGAATGTAGACCGTGTTGGAGCTGGGAGTGAGAGAAGGGAGAGGGCAGTGAATGTAGACCGTATTGGAGCTGGGTGTGAGAGAGAAGGGAGAGGGCTGTGAATGTAGACCGTGTTGGAGCTGGGTGTGAGAGAGAAGGGAGAGGGCTGTGAATGTAGACCGTGTTGGAGCCGGGTGTGAGAGAGAAGGGAGAGGGCTGTGAATGTAGACCGTGTTGGAGCTGGGTGTGGGAGAGAAGGGAGAGGGCTGTGAATGTAGACCGTGTTGGAGTTGGGTGTGAGAGAAGGGAGAGGGCAGTGAATGTAGACCGTGTTGGAGCTGGGTGTGAGAGAGAAGGGAGAGGGCTGTGAATGTAGACCGTGTTGGAGCTGGGTGTGAGAGAGAAGGGAGGGGGCTGTGAATGTAGACCGTGTTGGAGCTGGGTGTGAGAGAGAAGGGAGAGGGCTGTGAATGTAGACCGTGTTGGAGCTGGGTGTGAGAGAGAAGGGAGGGGGCTGTGAATGTAGACCGTGTTGGAGCTGGGTGTGGGAGAGAAGGGGGAGGGCTGTGAATGTAGACCGTGTTGGAGCTGGGTGTGAGAGAGAAGGGAGGGGGCTGTGAATGTAGACCGTGTTGGAGCTGGGTGTGAGAGAGAAGGGAGGGGGCTGTGAATGTAGACCGTGTTGGAGCTGGGTGTGAGAGAGAAGGGAGGGGGCTGTGAATGTAGACCGTGTTGGAGCTGGGTGTGGGAGAGAAGGGAGGGGGCTGTGAATGTAGACTGGGTTGGAGCTGGGTGTGGGAGAGCAGGGAAGGGGCTGTGAATGTAGACCGTGTTGGAGCTGGGTGTGAGAGACCAGGTAGAGGGCTGTGAATGTTGACCGGGTTGGAGCTGGTTGAGTAACATACAACTGAAATGAAAAGCACAGACAGTGAGCAGGGACTGTCATTTTTCTTTTATTAAATTATGTATAAGCTACACACATGGAGGCAGCTCCGAAGAGGAGACAATCAGCTCTCATCACCAACCCCCCCATGGCTCACCTCACTTCAGATCAGCCCTCATCACCAAGGCCCCCCCCAACCCCCCCACCTTACTTCAGCAGACTCCGAGCACTGAGAATGGTACATAACCTGGAGGCAGATGTCGGATTGAGATGGGGGTGGCCAGGGAACAGGGGTGAGCGGGCAGGTTATGGGGCATGGGGGGGGGGGTCCCGCAGGGAACAGGGGTGAGCGGGCAGGGCATGGGGGATGGGGATGGGGTTGGGGTGCAGCAGGGAACAGGGGTGAGCGAGCAGATTATGGGGGGGGGGGGTCCCGCAGGGAACAGGGGTGAGCGGGCAGGGCATGGGGGATGGGGGATGGGGGATGGGAATGGGGTTGGGGTGCAGCAGGGAACAGGGGTGAGCGAGCAGGTTATAGGGCATGGGGGGTCCAGCAGGAAATGGTGGGGTTGGGGTGAATGTGCAGGGAATGGGTTCGGTGGGGCAGACAACGGGATCTGGGTCGGCGAGGGGGTGACACTCAAGGGTTCCAGATGGGAGCATGGACCCCCATGGGATGCAGATAGGGGTGACCCAGAGGAATCCAGTTGCTGGGAGGGGTAGACAGTGGGACACCAGCAGGATTCAGGTGTTGGGTGTGACCTAGTGAGTTCCGGATGGGGATGTGACCATCGGGATCCGGATGAGTGGAGAGCCCAGCAGGATCTATTTGAGGGTTTTAATGCAGTGGGACCCTGATGTGGGCGTGGAATCCAGGAGGATGTGGATGAGGGGAGAAACTCAGTGGGATCCGTCTGTGGAGGGGAGACATATAGGATCTGGATAGAGATTGGGGGGGTGGTGTGTGCCTTATGGGATCCTGATTTGAGGTGGTTGGGGGGAACCCAGCAGGATCCTGATTGGGGTGGGGGAGGTGGGGGGACCCAACTGGATCCTGTTTGGGGTGGTGGTGGGTGGGGGACCTAGCAGGATTCTGATTGGGGTGGGGGTGGGTGGGGGACCCAGCAGGATCCTGTTTGGGGTGGGGGAGGTGGGGGGCCCAGCAGGATCCTGTTTGGGGTGGGGGGGGGGGGGGGGAAGAGCCCAGTAGAATCCTGATTGGGGTTGATGGGGGAAGGTGGGGCAGGGGGGGAGCAGTGGATCCCAAGAAGCAGCCTCCAATGTGAGAAGCTGGCCCCTGCCAGCAGCAGCAGCACAGTCTCAGTGCAGTAGGAACCCACTCCTTTCACAATCTTCGCTGTTAAACCACTCCCTTTGAGATACACACAGCAAGACCGACAGGCAGAGGGGAGCTGATCCTCTGCATCAACAAACAGCAAAGAAAAATACTTTTTAAAAAAAAAATTAAATAAAAGCTAAGCATCGCTGAAGGTTTTCCGCTACAGGGAACTAGATACTGGGAGTTAAAAGCACTGTCTGGAAATAGAGATATTTTACGTCTCTCAATTTACAACACAACGCTTGACTCAATGCTAAAGTGACACTGTACACGACAGAGTGAGAGAGAGAAAAATTACTTCCTTCTAAAATAAAAAGTATTCTTTCTTTCAGAAACAGAATAGTAAGTATGAATGAAGAAGGTCATTCTCAGGAGGTGTCAGAGGGGACATGTTCTTCAAAGCCCTCACTTTCACGGACTAAAGCTCGTTCCAGAATCACTCGGCCCTCTTTGTATCGCTGACTGTCTTCGGTCGCAAACTCGTAGATCCAGCCCAGCTTACTGTTGCAATTCTTGCAGCTCACGTCCCTGACCATGTGTCGCCCAGTTAGCATCACTCGGTCCTGTACTTCACTGTATTGTAGATTCACCACCTGAGCAAGAGGCACAGTGTTTAGTCTCACCTACAGCCCACAGATCCTTCACATAGATACGAGACTGAGATCAGCATGACTGGCTGCTCCAACAGCTCACCTTGTTAAAGAGGAAAGCTCTTCCTGTCGCCCCTGTGAAGCGTGTGGAGATTAGTTCTGAGCGGTTTGTCAGGATGGTGTCACAGTTTGCACAGGAGAACAGTCGGGTGCCTCCGATATGATCAAGGAAAATTCGGCCCATGATTCCTAGTTGTGGAATGGCTTCAGACTGGATCTAGGGAAAAGAGGTTAGCAAATACATAATACAACAGGCAGAGTCAGTGTGGCTTCATGAAGGGGCACTCATACCTGACACATTTACAGGAGTTCTTTCAGCAAGCAACATATGCAATAGGGAAAAGGGGAAATGTGGATGTAATAGACAGCAAACTTTGTATTAACCTGCATCTACTGAACCAGTAAAAAGGATATACCTCAAAAACTGCAAACTTTACTGTATTATTCTGTTTAATTATTATAGTTTTTAAATTTATTTACCTCAATGTAAATATATGTATTGTTTAATCAAATAGCCACACAAAATATCAACAGTTGATTCAAGTTGAAATCAATTTCCCCCCAGATACCGTCATGTCCAGGTAGTCAGTTGTGGGTGTAAGTTTTATTTCAGGCAAAGTTGCATTATTATTCAAGCGATTTATGCTGTAAATCCAGTAAAAGAGTGATACATATACCCCTGCATTACATTTCTATGACTCAGTGTGTCTGCCTCTTGCTCAGGTGGTGAATCTCCAGTCCAGTGAAGTACAGGACCGGGCGACACATGGTTAGAGGCATGAGCTGCAAGAATTGCAACAGTAGTCATAGAGAATAACCTTGATCATCTGGAAACAGGGGCCAGATACAAGAAAGTTTGCTGCTTTGAGACTTTCATAAGGCATGCAATAAGGTAATACTCAGAGGGGTAGTTAATAAGGTGATGGAGATAGTACATTAGGATGGACAGAGGATGGGATTCTGGATGAGTGGGGCTGGAAAAGCACAGCAGGTCAGCATCCGAGGAGCAGGAAAATCAACGTTTCGGGCAAAAACCCTTCATCAGGAATAAAGGCAGAGAGCCTGAAGGGTGGAGAGATAAATGAGAGGAGGGTGGGGGTGGGGAGAAAGTAGCATAGAGTACAATAGGTGAGTGGGGGTGGGGATGAAGGTGATAGATCAGGGAGGAGGGTGGGGGAAGGTAGCAAAGAGTACAATGGGTGAGTAGGGGAGGGGATGAAGGTGATAGGTCAGGGAGGAGAGGGTGGAGTGGATAGGTGGGAAAGAAGATCGGCAGGTAGGACAAGTCATGGGGATAGTGCTGAGCTGGAAGGTTGGAACTGGGGTGGGGTGGGGGAAGGGGAAATGAGGAAACTGTTGAAGTCCACATTGATGCCCTGGGGTTGAAGTGTCCCGAGGTGGAAGATGAGGCGTTCTTCCTCCAGGCGTCGGGTGGTGAGGGAGCGGCGGTGAAGGAGGCCCAGGACCTCCATGTCCTCGGCAGAGTGGGAGGGGGAGTTGAAATGTTGGGCCACGGGGCGGTGTGGTTGATTGGTGCGGGTGTCCCGGAGATGTTCCCTAAAGCGCTCTGCTAGGAGGCACCCAGTCTCCCCAATGTAGAGGAGACTGCATCGGGAGCAACGGATACAATAAATGATATTAGTGGATGTGCGGGTAAAACTTTGATGGATGTGGAAGGCTCCTTTAGGGCCTTGGATAGAGGTGAGGGAGGAGGTGTGGGCGCAGGTTTTACAGTTCCTGCGGTGGCAGGGGTAAGTGCCAGGATGGGAGGGTGGGTTGTAGGGGGGCATGGACCTGATCAGGTAGTCACGGAGGGAACGGTCTTTGCAGAAGGTGGAAAGGGGTGGGGAGGGAAATATCTCCCTGGTGGTAGGGTCTGTTTGAAGGTGGCGGAAATGTCGGTGGATGATTTGGTTTATGCGAAGGTTGGTAGGGTGGAAGGTGAGCTTGGACTAACTAACAGAGCGTTGGGATAAGGGAGGCCCGCTCAGGAATGGCAGTCGGTAACTAAAGGAATCAGGTCCTAGGACCACAATTATTGACAACACACTCTGTTCTGCTATTACACTATTTCTTTAACTCAAATGGGCTTTTACGTAATTGAAGAATTTAGACTGTCATTTGCAGGATGTGAATGTTTCTAAGCTGTATTGGCTAGAACACAATTCCGGCCCCATTAGATTAAAGGGCATGGCTGTTGCATGATTTTATAATAACGAGATCGCATGAGAACTAGACTATCGCGATAGAGTCGTAGAGTCACAGACATACAGCACAGAAACAGACCCTTAGGTCCAACCCAATCTAGTCCCACCTGCCAGCTCCCGGCCCATATCCCTCCAAACCCTTCCTATTCATATACCCATCCAAATGCCTCTTAAATATTGCAGTTGTACCAGCCTCCACCACATCCTCTGGCAGCTCATTCCATACATGTACCACCCTCTGTGTGAAAAAGTTGCCCCTTAGGTCTCTTTTATATCTTTCCCCTCTCACCCTAAACCTGTGCCCTCTAGTTCTGGACTCCCCCACCTCAGAGAAAAGACTTTGCCTATTTATCCTATCCATGCCCCTCATGATTGTATAAACCTCTATAAAGATCACCCCTCAGCCTCCGATGCTCCAGGGAAAACAGCCCCACCCTGTTCAGCCTCTCCCTGTAGCTCAAATCCTCCAACCCTGGCAACATCCTTGTAAATCTTTTCTGAACCCTTTCAAGTTTCAAAACATCTTTCCTATAGGAAGGAGACCAGAATTGCATGCAATATTCCAACAGTGGCCTAACCAATGTCCTGTACAGCCACAACATGACCTCCCAACTCCTGTACTCAATACTCTGACCAATAAAGGAAAGCATACCAAACGCCTTCTTCACTATCCTATCTACCTGCGACTCCACTTTCAAGGAGCTATGAACCTGCACTCCAAGGTCTCTTTGTTCAGCAACACTCCCTCAGACCTTACCATTGAGTGTATAAGTCCTGCTAAGATTTGCTTTCCCAAAATGCAGCACCTCGCATTTATCTCAATTAAACTCCATCTGTCACTTCTCAGCCCATTGGCCCATCTGGTCCAGATCCTGTTGTAATCTGAGGTAACCCACTTCGCTTTGGTGTGGGAGGGGGGAGGGAAGGCGGGAGGGGGGGGGGGGAGGGGGAGAGAGAGAGTGGGGGGGAGGTGTGGGCAGAGGGAGGCATGGGAGGTGGGGAGAAGGGGAAGATGGGCCATGAATCAGCAAGTGGAGGGGAGGAGCTCCAATCTAGCAAACACCTCAGCCGTCCCGTAAGCTCAACTCTGACTAAGTAAAAAGAGAAACAAAAGACTTCTCTGATCACATCAGTTCCCATCACACCAAGTAAATAACACTGTCAGTGTGTCAGTGCAGAGTGTAACCAACACAGACCCAACACTGGGAGGGTCATTCAGGAAATACTGAGTTACTTGCTGCTAGCCACAGCCATACACACGGATACACACTCGAGAAAACAGCTGCTGGCATGTAGCCAGCCTGGGCCTACTCCGCTCAGAGACGCTGGAGAGGGAAGATTAACAAGGAGCCTCTCTGACTGGAGGCAAGACAGCCTGAAAACAAGCTAATCCAATCCTCAGCAAACAGTGACCAACCCATCCACACCCAATGGCGATAAAGAGAAATTACTCAAACCAAAATAATGTATAGAAGGAGACAGGAGACAGAGGAGATGGAATGAGAGAGAGAGAGAGAGAGTGTGTGTGTGTGTGTGTGTGTGTGGGGTGGCTGGGTGGAGACACAGGAGCCAAGTGAGACAGAGAGAGAGAGACAGACAGACGGAGAGCGAGAGGTTTGAATATAGATAAATCACCCAGACTGGATATATATATATATAGGCAAAAGATACACATACACCCCACAGTTCTGAAGGAGATAGCCAAGGAAATTGAAGAGGCACTGGTGATCTTTCAGAAACCCCAGAGAACTAGAAAATGATGAATATAACACCCCTGTTTAAGACAGGAGGGAGGCAGAAGATAGGAAACTGTAGGCCAGTTGGGCCTGACTTTGGTGGTTGGTAAGATTTTAGTGCTCATTATTAAGCATGTGATTGCAGAGAACTTGGAAATGCAGGGTAAAATAGGGCTGATTCAGGATGGCTTCGTCAAGGGAAGATGATGCCTGACAAATCTGTTAGAAATCTTTGAGAAAATAATCAGCAAGTTAGCTGAAGGAGAACCAGTGGATGTGATTGGATTTCCAGAAGGCTTTTCACAAGGTGCCGCACATGAGACTATGAAATAAGATAAGAGCCCATGGTGTTCCAGGGAAGGCACTGGTACCAAGAGAGGATTGGCCAACTGGCCGAAGGCAGAGGAGGGTACAGGCATCTTTTTCAGGATGGCAGCCAGTGATGAGTGGAGTTCTGCAGGGGTCAGAACTGGGCACATACCTATTCACATTGTACAATCTCAATCTAGAACGGAGGGCACTGTTGCTATATTTGCAGATGTCACAACGATAGGACAACGATGGTAAGGTAAGGGACTCTTGGAGAATGGAGGTGGTTATGAATTTAGTCAAAAGGAAAAAGCTAAAATCGGACAGGACACGTGAGGAATCTAAGGAAAACAAGAAAGATCTCAAGCAGGGAATTAGGAGGGCAAGGAGGGGCAATGAAATGACCTTGGTAAGTCGGGTTAGAGAGAAACCCAAGGTATTCTACAGAGACATTAAAAACAAGAGGATAACAAGGGAGAAGGTAATACTGGATTAGTGGTGCTGGAAGAGCACAGCAGTTCAGGCAGCATCCAACGAGCAGCGAAATCAACGTTTCGGGCAAAAGCCCTTCATAGTTGATTTCGCTGCTCGTTGGATGCTGCCTGAACTGCTGTGCTCTTCCAGCACCACTAATCCAGAATCTGGTTTCCAGCATCTGCAGTCATTGTTTTTACCAAGGGAGAAGGTAAGACCACTCCAGGATAAAGGAGGGTACTAGTGCTTGGAGGCAGAGGATGTGGGTGCGATCCTAAAGGAGTACTTTGTGTCAGTATTCACCCAGGGGAAGGATATGGAGGGTGGTGAGATTTGTGTGGAGCATGCTAATGTATGAGGGCATTCTGGGATTATGAAAGATGTGGTGCTGGGTGCTTGAAGAGCGTTAAGGTGGATACATCCCCAGGGCCCGATGGTATCTACTCCAGGTTACTGAGAGAGGCAAGAGGGGAGATTGCTGGGGCCTTCACCAAGATCTGTGTATCCTCGCTACACAATGGAGGGATACCGGAGGACTAGTGAGTAACTAATGTTGTTCCTCTGTTCAAGAAGGGAAATAGGGATAATCCAGGAAACTATAGACCCGGGAGTCTCACATTGGTGGTTGGGAAGCTATTGGAGAGAGTTCTTAGGGATAGGATTTACGTGTATTTGGACAAGCATGACCTAGTTAGGGCCAGTCAGCATGGCTCTGTGTGGGTTAGGTCACGGATTACTAACGTGATTGAATCTTTCGAGGAGGTGAAGAAGGTGATCGATGAGGATAGAGCAGTGGATGTTGCCCACGTGGATTTTTGTGGGTGGCATGGTGGTTAGCACTGCTGCCTCACAGCGCCAGAGACCTGGGTTCAATTCCCGCCTCAGGCGACTCTCTGTGTGGAGTTTGCACATTCTCCCCGTGTCTGCGTGGGCTTCCTCCGGGTGCTCCGGTTTCCTCCCACAGTCCAAAAATGTGCAGGTTAGGTGAATTGACCATGCTAAATTGCCCGTAGTGTTAGGTGAAGGGGTAGGTGTAGGAGAATGGGTCTGGGTGGGTTACGCTTCGGCGGGTCGGTGTGGACTTGTTGGGCTGAAGGGCCTGTTTCCACACTGTAAGTAATCTAATCTAAGGCTTTCGACAAGGTCCCTCATGGTCAGCTCATCCAGAAGATTAAGATTCACAGGATCCACAGTGACTTGACTGTTTGGATTCAGAATTGGCTTGCCCTGGGAAGGCAGAGGGTAGTGGGGGAAGGGTGTTTTTCAGGCTGGGGGGGGGGGTCGGTGACTGGTGGGGTTCTGCAGGGATCAGTACTGGACCCTCTGCTGTTTGTGAGTTGTATAAATGACCTGGATGGAAATGTAGACGGGTGGGTTAGTAAGTTTGTAGGTGATACAAAGATCAGGAGGAGTTGGAGATAGTGTCAAAGGATACAGTGGGATAGAGATCAGTCGCAGATATGGGCAGAGAAATGGCAGATGGAGTTTAATCCGGGGATGTGTGAGGTGGTGCACTTTGGGAGATTAAATGTTTAGGAAATGTATTCAGTTAATGGCAGGACCCTGAACAGCATTGATGTACAGAGGGATCTTGGGGTTGCAGTCCCTAGCTCCCTGAAAGTGGCCACACGGGTAGACAGGGTGATAAAGAAGGTGTTCGGCATGCTTGCCTTTGTTGGTTGGGGAATTGAGGACAAGACTCGGTGTCACCTTGCAGCTTTATAAAACTTTGGGTAGGCCACACAGAGTATTGTATTCAATTCTGGTCGCCACATTACTGGGGGGACATGGAGGCTTTGAAGAGGTTTACCAGAATGCCCCCTCGATTAAAGTGTATGAGCCACAAGGAGAGGCTAGAAAAACTCAAGGCTGTTTTCTCTGGAATAGTGGAGGCTGAGGGGAGATTTGATAGAAGTCTACAAAATTATGAGATGCAGACATAACGTTGATGGTCAGAATCTTTTTCCCCAGAGTTGAAATCTCTAAAACTAGGGGGCATGCATTTAAGGTGAGAGGGGAAAGTTCAAAGGGGATGGGAGGGACAAGTTTTTGACACAGTGTGGTTGGAGACTGGAATTTGCTGCCAGGGGTGGTGGAGGAGGCAGATATGATCGGGACATTTAAGGGGCTTTTAGATAAACACATGAATATGCAAGGAATGAAGGGATATGGACCAAGGACAGGCAGAAGGGATTAATTAAATTTGATGTCATCTTTGGCACAACATGGTGGGCCAGAGATCCCTTCCTGTACTGTACTGTTCTACAATGGGTGTTGAGGCAATGGGAAGGCTACAAAAGGATAGGCAAGTGGGCAAAGAAGTGGCAGATGGGATACACTGTGGGAAAATGTGAGGTTATACACTTTGACAGGAAGAATAGAGGTGTAGACTGTTTTCTACATTTTTAAAAGCTTCAGAAATCTGAAGCTAAAAAGGACTTAGGAGTCTTAGTTCAGGATTTTCTTTATGTTAACATGGAAGGCAAATGCAAAATCAGCATTCATGTCAAGAGAGCGAGAATCCAGCACAGGAACAGGCCATTCGGCCCTCCAAGCCTGCACTGACACATCTTGCCCTTCCGTACTAGATCGGTTTTCATTTACAGGATCCGTATTCTGTTCTTCCCTTCCTATTCATGGTTTTGTCCAGGTGTTCCTTGAGTGTTGCTGTTGTGTCTGTTTCCATCCATCCACCCCCCCCAACCCCCCCCCACCCCCACCCCCCAGCGGCAGCACGTCCAGGCACTCACCACCCTCTGTGTGAAAAACCTGCCTCGCACATCTCTTTTAGACATCCCACCACACACCTTGTATCTATGTCCCCTAGGAATTGACCCTTCCACCCTCATATTTTCCACTCTATCCATGCCATTCACAATCTTATAAATTCCTATCAAGTCATCCCTCAACCTCCTGCGTTCCAGTGAAAACAAACCCACTTTATCCAGCCTTTCTTCCTAGCTAAAATCCCCCATATTAGGCAACATCCTGGTAAATCTTGTTCTGTATCCTCTCCAAAGCATCCCCATCCTTCTGGTAAGATGGTGACCTGAACTGTGTGCAATATTTGAAGTGTGGCCTAACTGAAGATCTATAAAGCTGCAGCATAACTTGTCTACCCTTAGACTCACTGCCCCTTTCCAATGAAGGTAAGCATGCCATAAGCCTTTTGTTACTCCCTTATCTAGCTGCACTACCACCTTCAGTGGCCTGTGGACCTGCACACCCAGATCCCTCTGCATATCAATATGTTTAAGGGTTCTGTACAATTGAATTGACCTTCCAAAATGCATCACCTCACATTTGTCTGGATTAAACTCCATTTGCCATTTTTTTGCCCATGCCTCCAACTGATCTATATCCTGCTGTATCCCCTGACAATCCTCCTCACCATCCACAACTCCACCAATCTTTGAATTATCTGCAACCTCACGAGTTAGATCAGCTACGTTTTCCTCCAAATCACTTATATCAACCACAAACAGTAGAGGTCCCAGCACTGATCCTTGTGGAACATCACTAGTCACAGCTCTCAATTCCAAAAAACACCCCTTCCACCGCTACCCCCTGTTCTGCTGAGGCAGTATAAGGCTCTGGTCAGACTATATTTGGAATATTGAGAGCAGTTTGGATGCCATATAGAACATTACAGCGCAGTACAGGCCCTTCAGCCCTTGATGTTGCGCTGACCTGTGGAATCCATCTGAAGCCCACGTATGCTACACTATTCATTTTTCATTTATATGCCTATCCAATGACCATTTAAATGCCCTTAAAGTTGGCGAGTCTACTACTGTTGCAGGCAATGTGTTCCACACCCCTACTACTCTCTGAGTAAAGAAACTCCCTCTGACATCTGTCCTATATCTATCACCCCTCAATTTAAAGCTATGGCCCCTTGGGCTAGCCATCACCATCCGAGGAAAAAGGCCCTCACTGTGCATCCTATCTAACTCTCTGACATATCTCAATTAAGTCACCTCTCAACCTTCTTCTCTCTAACAAAGACAGCCTCAAGTCCCTCAGCCTTTCCTCCAAACTTATGAAGGGCTTATGCCCAAAACAGTGATTCTCCTGCTTCTCGGATGCTGCCTGACCTGCTGTGCTTTTCCAGCACCATACTCTGTTGTTCCCTCCATACCAGGCAAGATCCTAGGAAATCTCCTCTGAATCCATTCCAAAGCTTCCACATCCTTCCTATAATGCGGTGACCAGAACTGCACACAATACTCCAAGTGCGACCGCACCAGAGTTTTGTGCAGCTGCAGAATGACCTTATGGCTCCGAAACCCAAACTAATAAAAACTAATGTACTGTACACCTTCTTAACAGCCCTATCAACCTAGGTGGCAACTTTCAGGGATCTGTGTACACAGACACCAAGATCCCTCTGCTCACCTACACTACCAAGAATCTGACATTTAACCCAGTACTCTGCATTCCTGTTACTCCTTCCAAAGTGAATCACCTCACATTTTTCTGCATTAAACTCCATTTGCCACTCCTCAGCCCAGCTCTGCAGCTTATCTGTGTCTCTCTGTAACCTACAACATCCTTCCGCACTGTCCACAACCGTACCAACCATAGTATCATCTGCAAATTTACTAACCCATACTTTTAGACAGTTGACAATAGGTGCAGGAGTAGGCCATTCTGCCCTTCGAGCCTGCACCACCATTCAATATGATCATGGCTGATCATCCTCAATCAATCAGTATCCTGTTCCTGCCTTATCTCCATAACCCTTGATTCCACTATCCTTGAGAGTTCTATCCAATTCTTTCTTAAATGAATCCAGAGACTGGGCCTCCACTGCCCTCTGGGGCAGAGCATTCCACACAGCCACCACTCTCTGGGTGAAGAAGTTTCTCCTCATCTCTGTCCTAAATGGTCTACCCCGTAGTTTTAAGCTGTGTCCTCTGGTTCGGGACACACCCATCAGCGAAAACATGCTTCCTGCCTCCAGAGTGTCCAATCCTTTAATAGTCTTATACATCTCAATCAGTTCCCCTCTCAGGCTTCTAAACTCAAGGGTATACAAGCCCAGTTGCTCCAATCTTTCAACATAAGATAGTCCCACCATTCCAGGAACTGACGAAGTGAACCTACGCTGCATTCCCTATAGCCAGAATGTCTTTCCTCAAATTTGGAGACCAGAACTGCTCACAGTACTCCAGGTGTGGTCTCACCAGGGCCCTGTACACCTGCAGAAGAACCTCTTTGCTTCGATACTCAATCCCTCTTGTTATGAAGGCCAGCATGCTATTAGCCTTCTTCACTACCTGCTGTACCTGCATGCTTACCTTCATTGACTGGTGTACAAGAACACCCAGATCTCTCTGTACTGCCCCTTTACCTAACTTGATTCTATTTAGGTAGTTAATCTGCCTTCCTGTTCTTGCCACAAAAGTGGATAACCATACATTTATCCACATTAAACTGCATCTGCCATTCATCTGACCACTCACCTAACCTGTCCAGGTCACCCTGTAATCTCCTAACATCCTCATCACATTTCACCCTGCCACCCAGCTTAGTATCATCAGCAAATTTGCTAATGTTATTGCTAATACCATCTTCTATATCATGAATATATATTGTAAAAAGCTGCGGTCCCAGCACTGATCCCTGTGGTACCCCACTGGTCACTGCCTGCCATTCTGAAATGGAGCTGTTTATCACTACTCTTTGTTTCCTGTCAGCCAACCAACTTTCAATCCAAGTCAGTACTTTGCCCCCAATACCATGCACCCTAATTTTGCCCACTAACCTCCGATGTGGGACTTTATCAAAATCTTTCTGAAAGTCCAGGTACACCACATCCACTGGATCTCCCTCGTCCATCTTCAGAGTTACATCCTCAAAAAATTCCAGAACATTAGTTAAGCATGATTTCCCCTTCATAAATCCATGCTGACTCTGACCTATCCTGGTACTACTATCCAGATGTGTCATAATTTCATCCTTTATAATAGACTCCAGCATCTTTCCCACCACTGAGGTCAGACTAACTGGTCTATAATTCCCTGCTTTCTCTCTCCCACCTTTCTTAAAAAGTGGTACAACATTAGTCACCCTCCAATCCTCAGGAACTGATCCTGAATCTATCAAACTCTGGAAAATAATCACCAACACATCCACGATTTCAACATCCACCTCCTTCAGTACCCTGGGATGTAGACCATCAGGCCCTTGGGACTTATCAACCTTCAGACCTAACAGTCTCTCCAACGCCAATTCCTGGCAAATATAAATTCCCTTAAGTTCAGGTCCTTCAGCCACTGTTACCTCAGGGAGATTGCTTGTGTCTTCCCCAGTGAACACAGGTCTGAAGTACCAATTCAATTCTTCTGCCATTTCTTTGTTTCCCGTAATCTCTTCCCCTGTTTCTGTCTTCAAGGGCCCAATTTTACACTCTCATCCAGGTCATTAATGGGTTGGTGATGTCATTTCCTGTTCTTTTACTCAGGGGGTGGTCGATCAGGTCTAACTCAATGTGTTTGTTGATAGAGTTCCGGTTAGAATGCCACGAGTCTAGGAGTTCTCGTGCATGTCTCTGTTTGGCTTGTCCTAGGGTGGATGTGTTGTCCCAGTCGAAGTAGTGCCCTTCCTCATCTGTATGTAAGGATTAGTGAGACATGACTCTCTCTCACTAATATTCTTACAAACACACAAAAGAATTCCTAGAATCATGGCAACACATTATAACAACATAAGACATAGGAGTGGAAGTAAGTCCATTCGGCCCATTGAGTCCACTCCGCCATTCAATCATGGCTGATGGGCATTTCAACTCCACTTAGCCGCATTCTCCCTGCAGCCCTTAATTCCTTGTGACATCAAGAATTTATCAATTGAGTTAGACCCCATCTACCACCCCCTGAGAAAAAGCACAGGAAATGACATCACCAACCCAAAGAAACCCAAATATATAAAGAGAAAGCAGGAATCATCAGCAGTGCTTCGTCCAGAGGCTCACTGAAGATGTTACTTAGTATGGTGACAAAACGTTTGAAAATGACCCTTCCAGCTCAGCGAGCAAACCTACATCCAGAACTTACCGAATACTGCGACACTTGTGGGCGGCACGGTGGCACAGTGGTTAGCACTGCTGCCTCACAGCGCCTGAGACCCGGGTTCAATTCCCGCCTCAGGCGACTGACTGTGTGGAGTTTGCACGTTCTCCCCGTGTCTGCGTGGGTTTCCTCCGGGTGCTCCGGTTTCCTCCCACAGTCCAAAGATGTGCAGGCCAGGTGAATTGGCCATGCTAAATTGCCCATAGTGTTAGGTAAGGGGTAAATGTAGATGTAGGGGTATGGGTGGGTTACGCTTCGGCGGGGCGGTGTGGACTTGTTGGGCCGAAGGGCCTGTTTCCACACTGTAAGTAATCTAATCTCATCTAATCTAATCATAATTGTTTAGAGTGGATATGGAGAGGATGTTTCCACTAGTGAGGGGGGCTAGGACCTGAAGGCACAGCCTCAGAATGAAGGAATAACCCTGTAGGATGGAGATGAGGGGGAATTTCTTCAGCCAGAGCGGGGGGAATTCGTGGGACTCATTGCTGCAGAGGGCTGTGGAGGCCAAGTCACTGAGTTTATTTAAGACATTTAGATATATTCTTGATTAGTAAAGGGTTCAAGGGTTACAGGGGGAAAGCTAGAGAATGTGGTTGAGAAACATAGTCCAGTGGCAGAGCAGACTAGATAGTGCAAATGGTCTAATTCTGCTCCTATATCTTATAGTTATGATCTTAATTAAATTCACGTAGTATTCTGAACAAATAAATTAATAAACCCTTAAATAGATGTTAAATGGATCTGATCTTATGGACATTACAAAAGATCCCCACAGAAACATTAGCCAAAGCACAACAGAATTTAGCATCCTGTTGGAGAGAGAGGATCTTGGATTCAAAACAATTCCACTCAGCTTAAATAAAGGTAATCACGAAGGAATGAGGGCAGAGCTTGTGGAACAACAGCAGACACTTAAGTAAATAAGTTGTGATTCACAGCAAAGGTAGAGATCATTTGGTATAACGTGGATCTTGTCAATGCCAATTGGCTATAATGCGACTGACAAATTGTGGACGCTATCTGGGTATCGCAAATTTTCTACTGAACGGGTATAGTGATCGTCTACAGCGTGATTTTCTAAAGCACGAGGTTACAGAGGAACGCAACTGTTGTATTAGAGCAGAATAAGCTGTACCTTCCAGTGAGGAAGGAGATAAGCCAACCATGGTTACCAGGGAAGTGAAGGATCACATCAGATTGGGAAAAAAACATACAAAGTAGCTTAGATTGGTGGCAAGTCTGAGTAATGGGAAAGTTTTAAAAGCCAACAAAAGATGGCCAAAAAAAAAGCGAGAAAATAAACATTGAAGGTAAACTAACAAGAAATATAAACACAGTCAGATCATCTTCCAATATATCGAAAGGAAGAGAGAAACCAAAGTGACCATAGACCCCTTCGAGAATGAGGCTGGGGAAATAATCAAGAGGAACCAGGAAATGGCAGAGGAGTTAAATAAATACTTTTGCATCAGTCTGCATTTTAGATGACTCAAATAGCATTCCAAACTTACTAAATATCCACAGGGCAAAAAGTGTTTGGGGAAGGGAGAAGAGAGAAAACAATAGAATCGTTAACTCGAGAGTTAAAGTACAAGGGAAATCAATTACGCTAAATGCTGATGAGAACTGGAACATTGGCGGTGTAATACCCTTACTTACAGGGGAGGGGAGGGGAGGGGAGGGGGGGGGAGGGGGGGGAGGGGAGGGGGGGGAGGGGAGGGGGGGGAGGGGGGGGAGGGGAGGGGGGGGGAGGGGAGGGGGGGGAGGGGGGGGGGGAGGGGAGGGGAGGGGAGGGGGGGGAGGGGAGGGGAGGGGAGGGGGGGAGGGGAGGGGAGGGGAGGGGAGGGGAGGGGAGGGGAGGGGAGGAGGAGTCAAAATACCAGTAGCTTGGGTCTGTTATTTGGAAAATGTTGGAGTCTACTTGAAGGGATGTAACAGCACAGCATTGTGAAATACAATCTACACAGCTCGCTCTTTTTGAATCCTAAAATGTAGACCACTGGGTCCTTCATTAGATTTTGGCCCTTGGGATATGCAGCATTTTTTTAATCCCTCTGTGTTAAGCACCCTACTTTTCTCAATCTCTTTAGACAACTCTGTCTCTCTGGGTTGTAAATTTGTCTTCTACTGTCTCCTGGGACATTTCTTCATTCTCCAGAATTTCTCATGTCTCTGCCTCGAAGGGACCAACATTTACTTTACCTGCGTTTTAGATACTTGCAAAGCTCGGATTGTCTGTTTTTATAATCCTAGCTGGTTAACTCATTTTCTATTCCCTTTATCAACCTTTGCTAGCCCTTTGCTGTTTCCACACAGTTTCGACCCTCAGGCTTGCCAATCTCCTTTGCAATATCATATTATAAAATGGTCTTTGTCTAATCTAGTAAAAACAGATCTTTCTCAGTGAGCTTTTTGATTATTTTTGCAATGTATTTTTGTTGAACATTTTTCATGTTTCTGTATTTACTGTCACACCTTTTAGAATATTTACACAGTCAGTGATTCCTATGAACAGCTCATGTTCAAAATGTTAACTCTCCCGCTCCTCAGATGCCTCCTGACCTGCTGGGCTTTTCCAGCACCACACTCTGACAATTCAGCACAGCCAGGTCCTCCTGCATACTTAAGGAAATGGCTTTGTTTCAATTGAAAACACTCTGGAGTGGAGTACATACTTTCAAACATATATAAAAGCATAGACACAAGGAGCAGCAGAAGGCCATTTGGCCCTTCGAGCCTGCTCCTTCAATAGGATCATGGCTGATCATCCAACACTACCTTGTTCCAGCTTTTTTTGCAGAGCCTCTAGCCCTAAGAACTTTATCTAACACCTTCTCAAAATTATTCAATATTTTGGCCACATTGCTTTTTGTTTCAGAGAATTCCACAGGCTCATCACTCTCCAGGTGAAGATATCTCTCCTCACCTCAGTCCTAAAAGGCCTAGCCTATATCCTTAACTATCCCCCTGCCCTGTCATCGAGAGCATTGTTCCTGTGTTTACCCTGCCTCGTCCTAACTGATCCAGTCTCTCTCCATCCATCAGCCCTGCCCTCCCAGGAATCAGTCTGGTAACCCTTCGCTGCCCTCCCTCCATCACCTGAACATCCTTCCTCAGATAAGGAGACCAAACCTGTCCATAATACTCCAGGTGTGGTCTCCCCAAGGCCCTGTATAATTGCAGCAAGACCTCCCTGCTCCTGGACTCGAATCCTCTCCCTATAAAGGCCCACATCCCATTTCCCTTCCTCACTGCCTGCTGTACCTGCACGCTTACTTTCAGAGACTGGGGTACAAGGACACCCAGGTGCCATTGCCCCTGCCCCTTTCCCAATCTGTCCCCATTCAGATCATCATCTGCCTTCCTGACCCTCCCCCCAACCCCTCACATTTATCCACATTATCCTGCATCTCCCATGTATTTCCCCACTCCCTCAGCCTGTCCAAATCCCACTGAGACATCTCTGCATGTTCCTCACAGCTCACTCTCCCACCCAGCTTTGTGCTGTCTGTAAACCTGCAGAGATTATGGAAATCAATTGTCAATAAATGCTATTTCTGAGTGGATCTTTTACAACATTAATAATTAATCATGCCTTGTTGCAAAATGCTAGATCTAAAAGTTTTTAATAGCAACCTAGTTGGTGCAACAACATATGGCTCCACAGAAATATGCTGTAAACTCGCCTTCCACACCATCTTTCCTATTCTGACTCAGTTGGTCAAAATAGCCCATTGAGAAGGTGGGGGTGAGCTGCCTTCTTGAACTGCTGCTGAGGGTTGATCCACAATGCCCTTAGAGAGGGAACTCCAGAATGTTGACAGCAACAGTGAAAGAACGGCTGTATATTTCTAAGTCAGGATGGGGAGGGGCTTGGAGGGGAAGTTGCAGTGGGTGGGGTTCCCATGTATCTGCTGCCCTTGTCCTTCTAGGTGGAAGTGGTCGTGTGTTTGGAAGGTGCTGTCTGAGGATCTTTAGGAATTTCTGCAGTGCATCTTGTAGATGATAAATTGTGCTGTGACTGAGCATTGGAGATGAAGGGAGTGGATGGTTGTGGATGTGGTGCCAATCAAGCAGCTGCTTTGTCCTGGATGGTGTTGAGCTTCGTGAGTGTTGTTGGAGCTGCCGCCATCCAGGGCAAGTGGGAAGTATTCCCTCCCACTCCTGACTTGTACCTTGTAGATGGTGGACAGGCTTTGGGGAGTTACTCACCACAGTATTGCCAACCTCTGACCTGCTCTTGGAGCCGCTGTGTTTATGTGGTGAGTCAGGTTGGCTTTCTGGTCAATGTTAGGAGAAAGTGAGGACTGCAGATGCTGGAGACCAGAGCTGAAAATGTGTTGCTGGAAAAGTGCAGCAGGTCAGGCAGCATCGACGTTTCGGCATGAACCCTTCTTCAGGAATGAGGAAAGTGTGTCCAGCAGGCTAAGATAAAAGGTAGGGAGGAGGGACTTGGGGGAGCGGCGTTGGGAATGAGATAGGTGGAAGGAGGTTAAGGTGAG
Organism: Chiloscyllium punctatum; assembly: GCF_047496795.1. Lineage (NCBI taxonomy): Eukaryota > Metazoa > Chordata > Chondrichthyes > Orectolobiformes > Hemiscylliidae > Chiloscyllium > Chiloscyllium punctatum. The sequence goes on from NC_092741.1 coordinate 2,357,526, forward strand.
GGTGATAGGCCGGAGTGGGGGCGGGGGGGGGGGGGGGGGAAGGTCTGGAAGAAGATTGCAGGTTAGGAAGGTGGTGCTGAGTTCGAGGGATTTGACTGAGACTTTGCCTTACAAGTCTTATTGAATTCTTCGAGGAGGTGACCAAGCATGTGGATGAGGGTAGAGCAGTGGATGTAGTGTACATGGATTTTAGTAAGGCATTTGATAAGGTTCCCCATGGTAGGCTTATGCGGAAAGTCAGGAGGCATGGGATAGAGGGAAATTTGGCCAATTGGATAGAAAACTGGCTAACCGGTCGAAGTCAGAGAGTGGTGGTAGATGGTAAATATTCAGCATGGAGTCCAGTTACAAGTGGAGTTCCGCAGGGATCAGTTCTGGGTCCTCTGCTGTTTGTAATTTTTATTAATGACTTAGATGAGGGAGTCGAAGGGTGGGTCAGTAAATTTGCAGATGATACAAAGATAGGTGGAGTTGTGGACAGTGAGGAGGGCTGTTGTCGGCTGCAGAGGGACTTAGATATGATGCAGAGCTGGGCTGAGGAGTGGCAGATGGAGTTCAACCCTGCCAAGTGTGAAGTTGTCCATTTTGGAAGAACAAATAAGAATGCGGAATACAGGGTTAATGGTAGGGTTCTTGGTCAGGTGGAGGAACAGAGGGATCTTGGGGTCTATGTACATAGATCTTTGAAGGTTGCCACTCAGGTGGATAGAGTTTGTAAGAAGGCCTATGGAGTATTATCGTTCATTAGCAGAGGGATTGAATTCAAGAGTCGTGAGGTGATGTTGCAGCTGTACAGGACTTTGGTTAGGCCACATTTGGAGTACTGTGTGCAGTTCTGGTCGCCTCACTTTAGGAAAGATGTGGAAGCTTTGGAGAGGGTGCAGAGAAGATTTACCAGGATGTTGCCTGGAATGGAGAGTAGGTCGTACGAGGATAGGTTGAGAGTTCTCGGCCTTTTCTCGTTGGAACGGCGAAGGATGAGGGGTGACTTGATAGAGGTTTATAAGATGATCAGAGGAATAGATAGAGTAGACAGTCAGAAACTTTTTCCCCGGGTACAACAGAGTGTTACAAGGGGACATAAATTTAAGGTGAAGGGTGGAAGGTATAGGGGAGATGTCAGGGGTGGGTTCTTCACCCAGAGAGTGGTGGGGGCATGGAATGCGCTGCCCGTGGGAGTGGTAGAGTCAGATTCATTGGCGACCTTTAAGCGGCATTTGGATAGGTACATGGATGGGTGCTTAATCTAGGATAGAAGTTCGGCACAACATCGTGGGCCGAAGGGCCTGTTCTGTGCTGTATTGTTCTATGTTCTATGTTCTATGAGACAAGGTGGGGGGAGGGGAAATGAGGAAACTGGAGAAGTCTGAGTTCATCCCTTGTGGTTGGAGGCGCTCCTCCTCCAACCGTCGTGTTGCTATGGTCTGGTGATGGAGGAGTCCAAGGACCTGCATGTCCTTGGTGGAGTGGGAGGGGGAGTTGAAGTGTTGAGCCACGGGGCGATTGGATTGGTTGGTCCGGGTGTCCCAGAGGTGTTCTCTGAAACGTTCCGCAAGTAGGCGGCCTGTCTCCCCAATATAGAGGAGGCCACATCGGGTGCAGCGGATGCAGTAAATAATGGGTGTGGAGGTGCGGGTGAAGGTGTGGCGGATATGAAAGGATCCCTTGGGGCCTTGGAAGGAAGTAAGGGGGGAGGTGTGGGCGCAAGTTTTGCATTTCTTATGGTTGCAGGGGGAAGGTGCCGGGAGTGGAGATTGGGTTGGTGGGGGGTGTGGACCTGACGAGGGAGTCACGGAGGGAGTGGTCTTTTCGGAACGCTGATAGGGGAGGGGAGGGAAATATATCCCTGGTGGTGGAGTCCGTTTGGAGGTGGCGGAAATGACGACGGATGATGCGATGTATGTGGAGATTGGTGGGGTGGTAGGTGAGGTCGTTTCTGGTCAATACTAACAGTCAGAATGTTGATTATGGGGGAATTCAGTGATGGTAATGTAAATGAATACCAAGTGGGCAATGGCTGCATTCTCTCTGGTTGGAGATGGTCATGACCTGGCACTTTGTAGCTTGTCCAACCTCCTATCAGAATTGGTACTTGGAACTTCAGACATTTCTTCTGAAAAAGATATGGATGGAGCTCTCCAGAAGCCAACATTTTGATTTAGACTTACTACATAGCCGTCGACAGTAAATAGACAATAGGTGCAGGAGTAGACCATTCTGCCCTTCGAGCCTGCACCACCATTCAAAATGATCATGACTGATCATTCCCAATCAGTATCCTGTTCCTGCCTTATCTCCATAACCCTTGGAGAGCTCTATCCAACTCTTTCTTAAATGAATCCAGAGACTGGGCCTCCACTGCCCTCTGGGGCAGAGCATTCCACACAGCCACCACTCTCTGGGTGAAGAAGTTTCTCCTCAGCTCTGTCCTAAATGGTCTACCCCGTAGTTTTAAGCTGTGTCCTCTGGTTCAGCACTCACCCATCAGCGGAAACATGTTCCCTGGTGCCAGAGTGTCCAATCCTTTAATAATCTTATATGTCTCAATCAGATCCCCTCTCAGTCTTCTAAACTCAAGGGTATACAAGCCCAGTCACTCCAGTCTTTCAGTGTAAGTTAGTCCTGCCATTCCAGGAACTGACCTTGTGAACCTATGCTGCACTCCCTCAATAGCCAGAATGTCTTTCCTCAAATTTGGAGACCAGAACTGCACACAATATTTCAGGTGTGGACTCACCAGGGCCCTGTACAGCTGCAGAAGAACCTCTTTGCTTCTATACTCAATCCCTCTTGTTATGAAGGCCAGCGTGCTATTAGCCTTCTTCACTACCTGCTGTACCTGCATGCTTACCTTCATTGACTGGTGTACAAGAACACCCAGATCTCTCTGTACTGCCCCTTTACCTAAATTGATTCTATTTAGGTAGTTAATCTGCCTTCCTGTTCTTGCCACCAAAGTGGATAACCATACATTTATCCACATTAAACTGCATCTGCCATGCATCTGACCACTCACCTAACTTGTCCAGGTCACCCTGTAATCTCCTAATATCCTCATCACATTTCACCCTGCCACCCAGCTTAGTATCATCAGCACATTTGCTAATGTTATTGCTAATACCATCTTCTATATATATTCATGATATTGTAAAAAGGTGTGGTCCTAGTACTGATCCCTGCGGTACCCCACTGGTCACTGCCTGCCATTCCGAAATGGAGTCGTTTATCACTACCCTTTGTTTCCTGTCAGCCAACCAACTTTCAATCCAAGTTAGTACTTTGCCCCCAATACCACGCGCCCTAATTTTGCTCACTAATCTCCGATGTGGGACTTTATCAAAAGGTTTCTGAAAGTCCAGGTACACTACATCTACTGGATCTCCCTCGTCCATCTTCAGAGTTACATCCTCAAAAAATTCCAGAAGATTAGTCAAGCATGATTTCCCCTTCATAAATCCATGCTGACTCTGACCTATCCTGTTACTACTATCCAGATGTGTCGTAATTTCATCCTTTATAATAGACTTGAGCATCTTTCCCACCACTGGGGTCAGACTAACTGGTCTATAATTCCCTGCTTTCTCTCTCCCACCTTTCTTAAAAAGTGGTACAACATTAGTCACCCTCCAATCCGCAGGAACTGATCCCGAATCTATTGAACTCTGGAAAATAATCACCAACGCATCCACGATTTCTCGAGCCACCTCCTTCAATACCCTGGGATGTAGACCATCAGGCCCTGGGGACTTATCAACCTTCAGACCTAACAGTCTCTCCAACGCCAATTCCTGGCAAATATAAATTCCCTTAAGTTCAGGTCCTTCAGCCACTGTTACCTCAGGGAGATTGCTTGCGTCTTCCCCAGTGAACACAGGTCTGAAGTACCAATTCAATTCTTCTGCCATTTCTTTGTTCCCCGTAATCTCTTCCCCTGTTTCTGTCTTCAAGACCCCAATTTTAGTCTTAACCATTTTTTTGCCTTTCACACACCTAAAAAAGCTTTTACTATCCTCCTTTATATTTTTGGCCAGTTTACCTTCGTACCTCATTTTTTCTCTGCGTATTTCCTTCTTAGTAATCCTCTGTTGTTCTTTAAAAGCTTCCCAGTCCTCCGTTTTCCCACTTGCTATGTTATACTTTTTCTCTTTTAACTTTATATGTTTCTTAACTTTCCTCGTCAGCCACAGCCACCCATGCCTCCTCCCAGGATCTTTCTTCCTTTTTGGAATGAACTGATCCTGAAACTTCTGCATTATACCAGAAATATCCGCCATTGTTCCTCCACTGTCATCCCTGCTAAGGTATTGCACCACTGAACTTTGGCCAGCTCCTCCCTCACAGCTCCATAGTTCCCTTTATTCAACTGAAATATTGTCACTTCCGATTGAAGGGCACTGCTGTCAGGTGCCTGGATTGGCTGAGCTGGTCAAACCACCCTGGGTTTGGCAAGATTCACCTGATGCTGAAGGCAATCTACACAAAGTCAGCATTTTTCACAGAACAAGCTGAAGGACAAGGAGACATTTTCAGCCTTCTCCAACTATGGTCACACAACATTGAAGAACACAGGGCAATCTCCAGCCGAGAATGCAGAGGGACAACCAACAAAGAACGATCGATTGTTGACCCAACATGGAAGGTGAACAGTCAAAGAAAGCTGGTGAAGAGCAAGAGGGACCTGGAAAAGAACACTGAGCAAATATAAGGTGATAATGAGAAGTGCTGCACGAGAAAGTCATGAGAATGTACAGACTTAAACAACAGGGAAGCAGCTGGAAACGTACACTCCTCCAGGATGCTGTACAAGATTGTACAGGAACTGATCCAAACAATGAGTATCCAAGCTGATCCCAAACTGCAGCTAGGATAACAGCATGCTTTCACTAAGCAAGGTGCAGGAAGCAAGGTGAGTGGGAGATTGTCAAGCTACCCAACCCTGATTTCAAAAGGGAGAGAATAACAGCTGTCAGACTAGAACAAAGTGCCAGAGCTAGGTCTGAAGAAACAGCAAGAACCTGATAAACAAGACATTCCATTGAGCAGTTCAAACATGACAAGAAATGTGTGACAGAACTGCTCAACAAGCTCTGGACAGCAGAGGACACCCTGGATGTGACTGCAGAGATGTTAATTGTTAATCTGCTGAAGAAAGGCACCAGCACGGACAGCAATAACAGGAAGGAGAGAAAGATCTGGGGGAGTTAGTCAGCAAGGTGCTGTCCAACAAGGGGGAAGCAGACCAAAACTTTGGCATACTTCCTGAGGGCACAGCACAGCACACTTTATGTTCAGTGTCAGATTGCTTCCCACCACTTCAAATCACTGGGACATCTCCACATCCCACAGTCACTCTCGTACACTCCTGTACCCCACAGTCACACTGGGACGTCTCCACATCCTACAGTCACTCTCGTCCCCCACAGTCACACTGGGACATCTCCACATCCCACAGTCACTCTCGTACACTCCTGTACCCCACAGTCACACTGGGACATCTCCACTTCCTACAGTCACTCTCGTACCCCACAGTCACGCTGGGACATCTCCACATCCCACAGTCACTCTCGTACACTCCTGTACCCCACAGTCACACTGGGACATCTCCACATCCTACAGTCACTCCCGCACCCCACAGTCACACTGGGACATCTCCACATCCCACAGTCACACTGGGACATCTCCACTTCCTACAGTCACTCTCGCACCCCACAGTCACGCTGGGACATCTCCACATCCCACAGTCACTCTCGTACACTCCTGTACCCCACAGTCACGCTGGGACATCTCCACATCCCACAGTCACTCTCGTACACTCGTGTACCCCACAGTCACACTGGGACATCTCCACATCCCACAGTCACTCTCGTACACTCCTGTACCCCACAGTCACACTGGGACATCTCCACATCCCACAGTCACTCTCGTACACTCCTGTACCCCACAGTCACACTGGGACATCTCCACATCCCACAGTCACTCTCGTACACTCCTGTACCCCACAGTCACACTGGGACATCTCCACATCCTACAGTCACTCTCGCACCCCACAGTCACACTGGGACATCTCCACATCCTACAGTCACTCTCGCACCCCACAGTCACACTGGGACATCTCCACATCCTACAGTCACTCCCGTACCCCACAGTCACGCTGGGACATCTCCACATCCCACAGTCACTCTCGTACACTCCTGTACCCCACAGTCACACTGGGACATCTCCACATCCCACAGTCACTCTCGTACCCCACAGTCACACTGGGACATCTACACATCCCACAGTCACTCTCGTACACTCCTGTACCCCACAGTCACACTGGGACATCTCCACATCCCACAGTCACTCTCGTCCCCCACAGTCACGCTGGGACATCTCCACATCCCACAGTCACTCTCGTACACTCCTGTACCCCACAGTCACACTGGGACATCTCCACATCCTACAGTCACTCTCGTACCCCACAGTCACACTGGGACATCTCCACATCCCACAGTCACTCTGGGACATCTCCACTTCCTACAGTCACTCTCGCACCCCACAGTCACGCTGGGACATCTCCACATCCCACAGTCACTCTCGTACACTCCTGTACCCCACAGTCACGCTGGGACATCTCCACATCCCACAGTCACTCTCGTACACTCCTGTACCCCACAGTCACACTGGGACATCTCAACATCCTACAGTCACTCTCGTACACTCCTGTACCCCACAGTCACGCTGGGAAATCTCCACATCCCACAGTCACTCTCGTATACTCCTGTACCCCACAGTCACACTGGGACATCTCAACATCCTACAGTCACTCTCGTACCCCACAGTCACACTGGGACATCTCCACATCCTACGGTCACTCCTGTACCCCACAGTCACACTGGGACATCTCCACATCCCACAGTCACTCTCGTACACTCCTGTACCCCACAGTCACACTGGGACATCTCCACATCCTACAGTCACTCTCGTACCCCACAGTCACACTGGGACATCTCCACATCCTACGGTCACTCCTGTACCCCACAGTCACACTGGGACATCTCCACATCCTACGGTCACTCCTGTACCCCACAGTCACACTGGGACATCTCAACATCCTACAGTCACTCTCGTACCCCACAGTCACACTGGGACATCTCCACATCCTACGGTCACTCCTGTACCCCACAGTCACACTGGGACATCTCCACATCCTACAGTCACTCTCGTACACTCCTGTACCCCACAGTCACACTGGGACATCTCCACATCCTACGGTCACTCCCGTACCCCACAGTCACACTGGGACATCTCCACATCCCACAGTCACTCTCGCACCCCACAGTCACGCTGGGATATCTCCACATCCCACAGTCAGTCTTGCACCGCACACTCACTCTGGAACGCTCCCAGAATAATGGTGTAAGCAGAGTTGTTGAATGTTTTTAAGGTAGAGGTAGCAAGACTGGGGACAAGCTTGGCATGAAAGGTTACCAATGTAGGTGGGCATGTGGATTACTGGTAAGATTCACGTGTACCTTTGGATGCTGGGTCTGGCTTGAGAGCCTTTTCATGTTTTCCTGAATTCTTTCCAATGGGATTTAGGTGTTCTGGCATTGCCGGCCTTTGGTATCCATTCCTAACTGTCCTTGAAGTGAATTTCAGAGGGTCAATAAAAGATAACCATAGGTCTGTTGATCTAGAGACAGATGGAGGCCAGTTCAGGTAAGGTTAGTTGTGAAAATGTCAGTGAACTAGAGGGCTTTCTTGTCAGAGTTAAGAGTTTCAGGTTTAGGATTAATGAGATGGGTTTGTTGAGATGGATTGATTGACTGCAGGTAAACAACTCCAGGGCCGGGTGGGAATGAAAGGATGGTTCCTGTGGGGTTGGTACCTTGTTCCCAGCCTGGGCTGTGTTTGATGCTTCACTCACTGTCAGTGACAGTGCAGGAATGTGAGGAAAAGCTTACCACTTACTCTCACAACAACACACAGTAACACACACACAGCCCCTAGCTCACTGTGTATCAAGGCTCCCACCCTCAGCACACATCTCAATGTCTTGCTTGTCCAATCTTCCCTCATGGACCCTGATGTTCACACCAACTCCCCCACCACCGAGTGGTGATGTATTTGAGTTTACCTCCCCTCCTCTCCACTCCACATGCTTTGGAGAGGGTACAGAAAAGGTTTACCAGGACGTTGCCTGGTATGGGGGATTTTAGCAATGAAGAACAGTTGACTAGACTGGGTTTGTTTTCACTGGAACACAGGAGGTTTTGTGGGGACCTAATAGAAGTTATAAGATTGTGAATGGAATGGATAAAGGCTTTTTCCCAGGTAGGAGAGGTCATTTAGTAGGAGACATAGATTCAAGGTGAGAGGGGAGAAGTTTAAAAGAGATGTGCGAGGCAGGTTTTTCACAAATGGTGGAGAGTACCTGGAACGCGCTGCCAGAGGAGGGGATAGAAACAAACACAATAGCAACATTCAAGAAGCACCTGGAGGAATACATAAATAGGAAGGGAATAGGGGGATACGGATCCTGTAAGTGAAGACAGTTGAGTATGAAAGGGCAAAACGTGTCAGTGCAGGCTTGGAGGGCCGAATGGCCTGTTCCTGTGCTGTACTGTTCTTTGCTCACTGACCAGTAAAGGCAAGCATACCAAATGCCTTCCTCATTACCATCTACCTGCGACTGGACTTTCAAGGAACCTTGAACCTGTACTCAAAGGTCTCTTTGCTCAACAACACTCCCAAGAACATTAAAATGTGTATGTCCTGCCCTGAGGTGCCTTTCCAAAATGTAGGACCTCATATTTATCTAAATTAAACTCCATCTGCCACTCCTCAGCCCATCTGCCAATCTGAACAAGGCCCTAGCTGTACTCTGAGGTAACCTGCTTCACTGTCCAGTACACCTCCAATTTTGGTGTCAATATCAGACTTACTAACAGAGCCTCCTATATTCACATCCAAATCATGCATATAAATGACAAAAACACAGTGGACCCAGCACCGATCATTGTGGATAAAGGCCACCAGTCCAAACACCAACCCTACAACACCACTCTGTCTCCTACCTTCAAGCCAATTTTATATCCAAATGGCTAGTTCTCCCTGTATTCCACGTGATCTAACCTTGCTAACCAGTCTCCCATGCCCAGGGGAGATAACAAACACCTACTGAAGTCCATATAGATCACATCTACGCTCTGCCCTCATCAATCCTCTTTGTTACTTCTTCAAAAAACTCAATCAAGTTTGTGAGACATGATTTACCACGCACAAAGCCATGTTGACTCTCCCTAATCAGTCCTTGCCAAATACATGTACATCCTGTCCCTCAGGATTCCCTCCAACAACTTGCCCATATTCCTGATGTCAGGCTCACCGGTCTATAGTTATCTGGATTTTACTGGTTATTTACCCCCCAGCCCCTTTACCAGATGATAATTCCTGTTGACTCTTCGTCCACTACTGGGTGATATTTATTGGGGTATAAATCCCTCCATCCCCCAGTTACTGGGTAATGTTTGTTGGGGTATAACCCCCCGTCCCTGGGTGATGTTTATCGGGGTATAACCCCCCCAGGTACAGGGTGATGTTTATTGGGGTATACCGCCCCCCAGGTACACGGTGATGTTTATTGGGGTATAACCCCCCCCCCCGGTACACGGTGATGTTTATTGGGGTCTAAACCCCCCACCCCCATCCCCGGTACACGGTGATGTTTATTGGGGTATAACCCCCCCCCGGTACAGGGTGATGTTTATTGGGGTATAACCCCCCCCCCCCGGTACACGGTGATGTTTATTGGGGTCTAAACCCCCCACCCCCATCGCCGGTACACGGTGATGTTTATTGGGGTATAACCCCCCCCCCCCGGTACACGGTGATGTTTATTGGGGTATAACACCCCCCCCCGGTACACGGTGATGTTTATTGGGGTATAACCCCCCCCCCCCCGGTACACGGTGATGTTTATTGGGGCATAACCCCCCACCCGGTACACGGTGATGTTTATTGGGGTATAACCCCCCCCCCCCCGGTACACGGTGATGTTTATTGGGGTATAACCCCCCTCCCCGGTACACGGTGATGTTTATTGGGGTATAACCCCCCCCCCCGGTACACGGTGATGTTTATTGGGGTATAACCCCCCCCCGGTACACGGTGATGTTTATTGGGGTATAACCCCCCCCCCCCCCCCCCCGGTACACGGTGATGTTTATTGGGGTATAAACCCCCCCCCCCCCCCCGCTACACGGTGATGTTTATTGGGGTATAACCCCCCTCCCCGGTACACGGTGATGTTTATTGGGGTATAACCCCCCACCCGGTACACGGTGATGTTTATTGGGGTATAACCCCCCCCCCCGGTACACGGTGATGTTTATTGGGGTATAACCCCCCCCCCCCCGGTACACGGTGATGTTTATTGGGGTATAACCCCCCCCCCGGTACACGGTGATGTTTATTGGGGTATAACCCCCCTCCCCGGTACACGGTGATGTTTATTGGGGTATAACCCCCCCCCCCGGTACACGGTGATGTTTATTGGGGTATAACCCCCCCCCCCCCGGTACACGGTGATGTTTATTGGGGTATAACCCCCCTCCCCGGTACACGGTGATGTTTATTGGTGTATAACCCCCCCCGCGCGGTACACGGTGATGTTTATTGGGGTATAACCCCCCCCCCCCGGTACACGGTGATGTTTATTGGGGTATAACCCCCCTCCCCGGTACACGGTGATGTTTATTGGTGTATAACCCCCCCCCCCCCCCGGTACACGGTGATGTTTATTGGGGTATAACCCCCCCCCCCCCCCCCGGTACACGGTGATGTTTATTGGGGTATAACCCCCCTCCCCGGTACACTGTGATGTTTATTGGGGTATAACCCCCCCCCCCCCCCGTAACACGGTGATGTTTATTGGGGTATAACCCCCCCCCGGTACACGGTGATGTTTATTGGGGTATAACCCCCCGGTACACGGTGATGTTTATTGGGGTATAACCCCCCCCCCGGTACACGGTGATGTTTATTGGGGTATAACCCCCCCCCCCCCGGTACACGGTGATGTTTATTGGGGTATAACCCCCCCCCCCCCGGCACACGGTGATGTTTATTGGGGTATAACCCCCCCCCCCCGGTACACGGTGATGTTTATTGGGGTATAACCCCCCCCCCCCGGTACAGGGTGATGTTTATTGGGGTATAACCCCCCCCCCGGTACACGGTGATGTTTATTGGGGTATAACCCCCCCCCCCCGGTACACGGTGATGTTTATTGGGGTATAACCCCCCCCCCCCCGGTACACGGTGATGTTTATTGGTGTATAACCCCCCCCCCCCCCCGGTACACGGTGATGTTTATTGGGGTATAACCCCCCCCCCCCCGGTACACGGTGATGTTTATTGGGGTATAACCCCCCCCCCCCCGGTACACGGTGATGTTTATTGGGGTATAACCCCCCCCCCCCCCCGGTACACGGTGATGTTTATTGGGGTATAACCCCCCGGTACACGGTGATGTTTATTGGGGTATAACCCCCCCCCCCCCCGGTACACGGTGATGTTTATTGGGGTATAACCCCCCCCCCCCCGGTACACGGTGATGTTTATTGGGGTATAACCCCCCCCCCCCCCGGTACACGGTGATGTTTATTGGGGTATAACCCCTCCCCCCCCGGTACACGGTGATGTTTATTGGGGTATAACCCCCCCCCCCCCCGGTACACGGTGATGTTTATTGGGGTATAACCCCTCCCCCCCCGGTACACGGTGATGTTTATTGGGGTATAACCCCTCCCCCCCCGGTACACGGTGATGTTTATTGGGGTATAACCCCTCCCCCCCCGGTACACGGTGATGTTTATTGGGGTATAACCCCCCCCCCCCCCCCCCGGTACACGGTGATGTTTATTGGGGTATAACCCCTCCCCCCCCGGTACACGGTGATGTTTATTGGGGTATAACCCCTCCCCCCCCGGTACACGGTGATGTTTATTGGGGTATAACCCCCCCCCCCCGGTACACGGTGATGTTTATTGGGGTATAACCCCCCCCCCCGGTACACGGTGATGTTTATTGGGGTATAACCCCTCCCCCCCCGGTACACGGTGATGTTTATTGGGGTATAACCCCCCCCCCCCGGTACACGGTGATGTTTATTGGGGTATAACCCCCCCCCCTCCCCGGTACACGGTGATGTTTATTGGGGTATAACCCCCCCCCCTCCCCGGTACACGGTGATGTTTATTGGGGTATAACCCCCCCCCCTCCCCGGTACACGGTGATGTTTATTGGGGTATAACCCCCCCCCCCCGGTACACGGTGATGTTTATTGGGGTATAACCCCTCCCCCCCCGGTACACGGTGATGTTTATTGGGGTATAACCCCTCCCCCCCCGGTACACGGTGATGTTTATTGGGGTATAACCCCCCCCCCCCGGTACACGGTGATGTTTATTGGGGTATAACCCCCCCCCCCGGTACACGGTGATGTTTATTGGGGTATAACCCCTCCCCCCCCGGTACACGGTGATGTTTATTGGGGTATAACCCCCCCCCCCGGTACACGGTGATGTTTATTGGGGTATAACCCCTCCCCCCCCGGTACACGGTGATGTTTATTGGGGTATAACCCCCCCCCCCCGGTACACGGTGATGTTTATTGGGGTATAACCCCCCCCCCCTCCCCGGTACACGGTGATGTTTATTGGGGTATAACCCCCCCCCCCTCCCCGGTACACGGTGATGTTTATTGGGGTATAACCCCCCCCCCCCGGTACACGGTGATGTTTATTGGGGTATAACCCCTCCCCCCCGGTACACGGTGATGTTTATTGGGGTATAACCCCCCCCCCCCGGTACACGGTGATGTTTATTGGGGTATAACCCCCCCCCCTCCCCGGTACACGGTGATGTTTATTGGGGTATAACCCCCCCCCCCTCCCCGGTACACGGTGATGTTTATTGGGGTATAACCCCCCCCCGGGGCCGCACTTACCGCGCGCTGACGGTGACGGTTTTTTTTTCCGGTTGTTGTTGTTTTTGGTCCTGGACGAGCTTCTCCCTCCCGCGTCCGCAGCGGAAGAGCAGCCGACTGACGTCACCACTAGCGGTGCACAACGTCACACAGGGGCGGGGTCTCGGGCCGGTGGGCGGGGTTTGGGTGCCGTGGGCGGGGCTTGGGAATCCTCTTGCTTGCTCCCTTAAAGGGGATCATTCAAAACTCCCATTCATGGAGGGATGGAGAAGTACTGCACGGAAACACACCCTTTGGTCCAACTTGTCCAAGCCGACCACAATTATATCTATTATAGAGACATGTAGCTAACTTTAACCAGAATATTTACATTAAAATAGCACGTTAAATTGAAACCATGCTTATGTAGCCTGCATTGACAATGGCCATTCTGTCAAGGAGATGACCATTCCTAGAATTCTGTCTCCTCATCACAGAAATCATTTCTTGTGCAGTCTCCCAATCATCCGGGGATGTACCTGTTATTCCAAGGTATGTCCTTCTCTGATTGGCTATTGTTGCCCAGTGACGCTGCTGTTGACTCCTCCATGGATGGATTAGTGGTGCTGGAAGAGCACAGCAGTTCAGGCAGCATCCAACGAGCAGCGAAATCGACGTTTCGGGCAAAAGCCCTTCATCAGGAATAAAGGCAGTGAGTCTGAAGCGTGGAGAGATAAGCGAGAGGAGGGTGGGGGTGGAGAGAGAGTAGCATAGAGTACAATGGGTGAGTGGGGGAGGGGATGAAGGTGATAGGTCAAGGAGGAGATGGTGGAGTGGATAGGTGGAAAAGGAGATAGGCAGGTAGGACAAATCCGGACAAGTCATGGGGACAGTGCTGAGCTGGAAGTTTAGAACTAGGGTGAGGTGGGGGAAGGGGAAATGAGGAAACTGTTGAAGTCCACATTGATGCCCTGGGGTTGAAGTGTTCCGAGGTGGAAGATGAGGTGTTCTTCCTCCAGGCGTCTGGTGGTGAGGGAGCGGCGGTGAAGGAGACCCAGGACCCTCCATGTCCTCGGCAGAGTGGGAGGGGGAGTTGAAATGTTGGGCCACGGGGCGGTTTGGTTGATTGGTGCGGGTGTCTCGGAGATGTTCCCTAAAGCGCTCTGCTAGGAGGCACCCAGTCTCACCAATGTAGAGGAGACCGCATCGGGAGCAACGGATACAATAAATGAGATTAGTGGATGTGCAGGTAAAACTTTGATGGATGTGGAAGGCTCCTTTAGGGCCTTGGTGGATCCAACCCTGGCTTGAAGACACAACGCTTGGTCGACAGCCCTGGTTCCAACTAGACTGGCTAGGTGTTCTGAAGGAGCTCCCTCCATGACCAACTGGTCCATGTGTCTCCTCCAGACAGTTCACCCCTAGTCTGCACTGTGGATGACAATGACCCTGTTTGAGCTACCACCACTGCTGGGATCCATTTCTCCCTAGCTGTATAATTTCATGCCATCACAGTCTTTCCTCTTTGGAATACCCCAGACTATGATGTTCCTGTCTTTCTGACCATTTGTCAACCATTTCCCCAACATTGACTGAGATTCACTTAGTGTTAGAGGTCTGGATGGAGAAGAATTTGTAAGGAGCATTCAGGATGGTTTTCTAGAGCAGTGTGTAAATAGTCCAACTCAGGAAGGGGCCACAGTGGACCTGGTGTTGGGGAATGAGCCCAGCCAGGTGGTTAAAGTTTCAGTAGGGGATTACTTTGGGAATAGTGATCATAATTCCATTAAAATACTCATGGACAAAGATGTGTATGGTCCTTAAGGAAGAGCTAAATTGGGAGAAGGCAACTATAACAAAATTCGGCAGGAGCTGGGGAATGTAGATTGGGAGCAGGTAATGGAAGGGAAATCCACATTTGATATGTGGGAGGCTTTTAAAGAGAGATTGATTAGTGTGCAGGTCAGACATGTGCCTGTAAAAATGAGGGATGGAAATGGCAAGATTAGGGAACCATGGATGACAGGTGAAATTGTGAGACTAACGAAGAGGAAAAAGGAAGCGTACATAAGGTCTAGGTGACTGAAAATAGACGAAGCTTTGGAAGAATATTGGGAATGTAGGACCAATCTGAAACGAGGAATTCAGAAACTAAAAGGGGATATCATTAGCGAGCAGGGTTAAGGAAAACCACAAAGCCTTTTATTCATATATAAGGAGCAAGAGGGTAACTAGAGAAAGGGTTGGCCCACTCAAGGACAAAGGAGGAAAGATACACGTGGAGTAGAGAAAATGGGCAAGATTCTTAATGAGTACTTTGCATCGATATTCACTAAGGAGAGGATCATGACGGATGTTGAGGTTAGGGATAGATGTTTGATTACTCTAGGGCAAGTTGGCATAAGGAGGGAGGAAGTGTTGGGTATTCTAAAAGGTGTTAAGGTGGACAAGTCCCCAAGTCTGGAAGTGGTCTATCCCATATTACTGAAGGAAGTGAGAAAGGAAATAGCTGGGGCTTTAACAGATACCTTTGCAACATCCTTGAACATGGGGAAGGTTCCAGAGGTCTGGAGAATTGCTAATGTTGCCCCCTTGTTTAAGAAGGGTAGCAGGGATAATCCAGGACATTACAGACCAGTGAGGCTGATGTCAGTGGGAGGGAAGCTGCTGGAGAAGATACTGAGGGATACGATCTATTCCCATTTGGAAGAAAATGGGCTTATCAGTGATAGGCAGCATGGTTTTGTGCAGGGAAGTTAATGTCTCATCAACTTAATAGAATGCTTTTAAGAAGTAACAAAGTTCATTGATGAGGGAAGGGCTGTAGATGTCATTTACATGGACTTCAGTAAGACATTTGGTAAGGTTCCCCATGGTAGGCTGATGGAGAAAGTGAAGTCGCATGGGGTCCAGATGGATAGAAAACTGGCCGGGCAACAGGAGACAGAGAGTAGTAATGGAAGGGAGCTTCTCAAAATGGAGACCTGTGACCAGAGGGTGTCCCACAGGGATCCATACTGGAACCACTGCTGTCGGTGATATATATATATATATAAAATGATTTGGAGGAAAGTGTAGGTGGTCTGATTAGCAAGGTTGCAGATGACACTAAGTAACAGAATATAGATAGAGTTGGGCAGAGAAATGGCAGATGGAGTTCAATCGGGACAAATGTGAGGTGATGGATTTTGGAAGATCTAATTCAAGAGCAAACTATACAGTAAATGGAAAAGCCCTGGGGAATATTGATGTACAGAGAGATCTGGGGGTTCAGGTCCATTGTTCCCTGAAGGTGGCAACACAGGTCAGTAGTCAAGAAGGCATATGGCATGCTTTCCTTCATTGGACAGGGTATTGAATACAAGGGTTGGCAGGTCATCTTACAGTTGTATGGGACTTTGGTCCGGCCCCATTTGGAATACTGTGTACAGTTCTGGTCACCACATTCCCAAAAGGATGTGGATGCTTTGGAGAGGGTGCAGAGAAGGTTCACCAGGATGTTGCCTGGTATGGAGACCATTAGTTATAAAGAGAGGTTGAATAGATTAAGATAATTTTCATTAGAAAGACAGAGATTGAGGGGAGACCTGATTGAGGTCTACAAAATCATGAGAGGTGTAGGCAGCGTGGATAGCAAGAGGACTCAATTAGTTCAAATGAGTTCAAAGTGAGAGGGGAAATATGCGTGGAAAGTTCTTTATGCAGATGATGGTGAGTGCCTGGAATGCGTATCCAGTGTAGGTACATGACATCTAGACAGATACATGAATGGGCAGGGAGCAGAGGGATACAGATCCTTAGAAAATAGACAATAGGTTTACACAGAGGATCTGGATCGGCACAGGCTTGGAGGGCCGAAGGGCCTGTTCCTGTGCTGTAATTTTATATGTTCTTTGTCCTTCTTGATTTCATTCCATCACCTCTCTGGTCCCTTCTGGCCAAGTCAAACATGGTTCTCAGTTGGTGGTTGTACATTAAAGACGCCAGCAAGAATTGGTGCTGGGTTGACTGCTGTTCATCATTTTTATAAACATTTTGGATGAGAATACAGGAGGCTTGGTTAGTAAGTTTGTGGATGATACCAAAATTTGTGGTGTAGTGAACAGTGAAGAAGGTTATCTAAGAATACAACAGGATCTTGATCAAATGTGCTGGTGGGTGGAGGAACGGCAGATGGAGTTTAATTCAGATAAGCGTGAAAGTGTTACATTTTGGTAAAACAAACCAGGCAGGATTTACACAGTTAATGGTATGGCCCTGTGGAGTGTTGTTGAACAGAGAGAACTAGGGGTGCAGGTACACAGTTCCTTGAAAGTGGTGTCACCAGGTGGACAGGGTGGGGAAGTAGGCATTTGGTCCACTTGCCTTCATTGGGCAGAGTGCTGAGTCCAGGAGTCAGGACTTCGTGGTTACAAGACATTGGCGAGGCCACATTTGGAATACTGCGTACAATTCTGGTCACCCTGATACAGGAAGTACGTCATTAAACTGGAAAGGGTTCAGAAAAGATGTTACTGAGGCTGGAGAGTTTGAGTTGTAAGGAGGCTGGGAAAGGCTGGGCTGTTTTTTACTGAAGCATAGGAGTCTGAGGCTTGACCTTATAGAGGTGTACAAAATCTTGAGGAGCATAGAAAAGGTGAATAGCCAAGGTCTGTTTCCCCAGGGTAGGGGAGTCCAAGAAGGCATCGGTTTAAGGTGAAAGGGGAGAGATTTAAAAGGGTTAACATTTTTTTCACAGAGGGTGGTGTGTGTGTATGGAACGAGCTGCTAGAGGAAGTGGTGAAGGCAGTTACAATTACAACATTTAAAAGACATTAGTACAGATGGATGGATAGGAAAGGTTTCGAAGGATATGGGCCAAATGCAGGCAAATGGGATTAGTTCAATTTAGGAAGCCTGGTCAGCAGGGATGAGTTGGGCTGAAGGGCCTGTTTCTATGCTGAATGACTCTGACTCCCATGAATGATCTCAGTTCAGACACATTCTCTGCTCTAGGCACCTTCATGGTTGCCTCTGTCTTTTCTGGGTGCTTTTGTGACGTTCCTTGCCATTAACTACATGACCCAAGTACTCTATGGAGTCTTCCAAAAGCTCCTGTGAACTTGTTAAGGTTTATTTGGGATTTTCAAATGCTCCTCTTCAGAGAATCCAGTCATCAAACTCTTGTCCAGATAACAGTGGACCCCTGGAAATCCATTTAATATTTGTTCCATGATCCTCTGGAATAGAGCTGGTGCTGACGTGATGCCAAAAGGCAGGTGCTTATCGTGGGACAGTCCCCTGTGTGTTACTATCATCACCAGCAGCTGGAACTCCTTCCTGACCCCCATCTGCTGGTGGGCCTCTGACACACCCATTATTAAGAATTTCTTACCCCCAGCCAGATCACTGAACAGGTTCTCGATGCATGGAAGTGGGTATTGACCCACACACAGACCTGATAGTCACTACAAATCCCCACTGCGTCATGTGTTTTTAAAACTAGAACAATTGGAGTGGCCTATTCACTGGTAGTTACTGGTTCATCAGGTGTTCCAGCTCGGCCTCCACTTTAGGCCCAACGGTGGACAGTATCAGATGCTCTTTCAGACTGCAAGGACACACATTGTGCTTCAGCTGTCATTTAATTTCAATCCCTTTCATTTCTCCCAGGGTTCCTTTGAACACATTATTGTACTTGTCCAGGAATCTCTGGCAGCAAGACGCCATTCAACCTTAAGACCATCTCACCATATCCCAGCGTTTCCCATGGCTAACCCACCAAACCTGCACATCCCTAATTTAGCATGACCAATGCACATAAGGTGCACGTCTTTGGACTGAGGGAGGAAACCGGAGCACCCGGAGGAAACCCACGCAGACACAGGGAGATGGTGCAAATTCAATACAGACAGTTGCCTGAGGGTGGAATCGAACCCAGGTGCCTGGTGCTGTGAGGCAGCAGTGCTAACCACTGAGTCACCGTACTGCTCATGTGCTTGAGTCTTGCAGCCTAGAACCACTCCACCCTTAATTTTTGTAATAAGGAGTATTTGAATAATGCAGGTATTTATCCTCTATTATGTAAAGTGATAATTCTGCACATTGGTCTGTCTCTCTCCCTCAGACCCAGCTGGCTCTGGGCCACCCGTCTCTCTCTCTCTCTCAGACATGGCTGACTCTGGGCTGTCTGTCCCTTTCCCTCAGACCCGTCTGTCTCTCTCCCTCAGACCCGTCTGTCTCTCTCCCTCAGACCCAGCTGGCTCTGGGCTGTCTGTCTCTCTCCCTCAGACCCGTCTGTCTCTCTCTCTCTCAGACCCGGCTGGCTGTGGGCTGTCTGTCCCTCTCCCTCAGACCTGTGCCATCATCAGCCGCTTGTGTGCAAAGTAATTTCCAAACAATTTGCAAAGCTCTTGACATGTCTTCTGTACAGGATTCTCTTGTCGCACCCAGACTCCTTGGAATCACACTGATCTTGTTCCTGCTGGTTCCATAATGTCCTCAGCTACTGTGTTTGTGTTTAAAACCCAATTTTCTGACTCTGTCAACAGTTCCATTGCCCCAATTGGCCCGCTATTTTGTTTTCTGGCCACTTGAGTCTATTGGCTGTTCACAGCCCGTCTACCTTTGGTGGTAGCCACTCCCTCACCGGCTGTGCTTGCATACTGTACCTCCCTGGCATTGCCTACAACCTGAATGCCATCGTGACCGCTCTCCATGGTGACTCCGGTAGCTCCTGTTTATTCAGCTGTCAGCCTGAGTCCCTTCAGTACCACTGCTGTCAGCTCACTCTCAGGTGAGTACCTGTTTTCCTGGCGTTGACTGCATTGTGGGTTCACTCGCGACCACCTCCCTCCTTAATCCTGCACCATTTCCAAAATCTGGGCAACATCTCCTCTGAAAGAAAACCGGTGTTTACACACAGTTTGAGGGCTGGATCCCTCTTGTGTCGCCAGATGTTTTGTTGGTACTTTCTTTGGAAGCAGGAATTTAAAAATATCCCAGGTAGGCAAATTGGAAACCTGAGTGGGAATACTCCATTGATAATGGTCACACCTCCACAGCTGGTTCTAGACTGGACACAAACTCCATCCCTCCAGGTCACCTGACCAGCTCTCTTCAAGTGGCAGCATTCCCAAAGACAAACGTTAACAGGCCCCTGGTCAGGAGCTGGTCACAATATTGTTGTTAACTGCTTGTCTCTTAAAACCATCTGCTCCGTGGTGCTCCTGTTACTTTAGGGGAAAGTGACATTGTACACAACGCACCATGCTCCAGAAAGACAACTTTCACACAGCAGCCAGTACCTTACACAGCCAGCTTTCTTTGTTTAGTTCAGAAACAACACTCATGAAAATGTTCTAACCATCTTTACATGCCTTCAACTTTCGGAAAGGTGAAAGTGCATTCAGAAATGTGTTTTATCACAAGGAACGTGACATCAAGACAAAACAACGAATCTTACATTAATTTATTGTCACTGTTCCCTTCTATTAGTCTAACAGAATCGTTTATTGGCTCCTAAATCTTTAATTTATTTCATCATTTTACAATCAGAACAAGGCATCTGTGATTATATTATCTTGACCAGCAAAGTGGAGCCGCAGAAAATGGGGGAGATATTAAACGAGTATTTTGCATCAGTGTTTACTGTGGAAAAGGATATGGAAGATATAGACTGTAGGGAAATAGATGGTGACATCTTGCAAAATGTCCAGATTACAGAGGAGGAAGTGCTGGATATCTTGAAACGCAGACAAGTGGATAAATCCCCAGGACCTGATCAGGTGTATCCTAGAACTCTGTGGGAAGCTAGAGAAGTGATTGCTGGGCCTCTTGCTGAGATATTTGTATCATCGATAGTGACAGGTGAGGTGCCAGAAGACTGGAGATTGGCAAATGTGGTGCCACTGTTAAAGAAGGGTGGTAAGGACAAGCCAGGGAACTATAGACCAGTGAGCCTGACCTCGGGGGTGGGCAAGTTGTTGGAGGGAATCCTGAGGGACAGGATGTACATGTATTTGGAAAGGCAAGGACTGATTAGGGAGAGTCAACATGGTTTTGCGCGTGGAAATCATGTCTCACAAACTTGATTGAGTTTTTTGAAGACGTAACAAAGAGGATTGATGAGGGCAGAGCGATTGATGTGATCTATATGGGCTTCAGTAAGGCGTTCGACAAGGTTCCCCATGGGAGACTGATTAGCAAGGTTAGATCTCATGGAATACAACAACTAGCCATTTGGATACAGAACTGGCTCAAAGGTAGAAGACAGAGGGTGGTGGTGGAGGGTTGTTTTTCAGACTGGAGGCCTGTGACCAGTGGAGTGCCACAAGGATCGGTGCTGGGCCCTCTGCTTTTTGTCATTTACATAAATGATTTGGATGTGAGCATAAGAGGTACAGTTAGTAAGTTTGCAAATGACACCAAAATTGGAGGTGTAGTAGACAGCGAAGAGGGTTACCTCAGATTACAACAGGATCTTGACCAGATGGGCCAATGGGTTGAGAAGTGGCAGATGGAGCTTAATTCAGATAAATGTGAGGTGCTGCATTTTGGGAAAGCAAATCATAGTAGGACTTATACACTTAATGGTAAGGTCCTAGGGAGTGTTGCTGAACAAAGAGACCTTGGAGTGCAGGTTCATAGCTCCTTGAAAGTCATGTTGCAAGTAGGTAGGATAGTGAAGAAGGCGTTTGGTATGCTTGTCATTATTGATCAGTGCATTGAGTATAGAAGTTGGGAGGTCATGTTGTGGCTCTACAGGACAGTGGTTAGGCCACTGTTGGAATATTGCATGCAATTCTGGTCTCCCTGCTATAGGAAAGATGTTGTGAAACTTGAAAGGGTTCAGAAAAGATTTATGAGGATGTTCGCAGAGTTGGATGGTATGAGCTATAAGGAGAGGCTGAACAGACTGGGGCTGTTTTCCCTGGAGCATTGGAGGCTGAGGGGTGACCTTATAGAGGTTTATACAATCATGAGGGGCATGGTTAGGATAAATAGACAAAGTCTTTTCCTCAGGATAAAGGGAGTCCACAACTAGAAGGCATAGGTTTAGGATGAGAGGGGAAAGATTTAAAAGGGACTTTAGGGGCAAATTTTCACACAGAGAGTGGTACGGTGTATGGAATGTGCTGCCGGAGGAAGTGGTGGAGGCTGGTACAATTACAACATTTAAAAGCCATCTGGATGGTATATGAACAGGAAGGGTTTAGAGGGATATGGGTCAAATGCTGGCATATAGGACTAGACTAGATTAGGATATCTGGTTGGCATGGACAAGTTGGGCATCCAGTACGGAGGAGGGAGGGCAGGTCCGAAGACCTCCTCATTGGTCTGCTCCTGGGCCTGGCCAAACTGGCCATAAACAGGTCCAGGCAGCGGGCCTTGGAGGGGGTTGTTAGGGTCGACTGCCTGCCCCTCTTTCGCAGTTACATTAGAGCCCGGGTGTCCCTTGAGAAGGAGCATGCAGTGTCCACCAACACCTGGGAGTTGTTCAGGGAGAGGTGGGTGCCGCAGGGAGTGGAGTGCATTATTTCCCTCTCCAATTCTATTTTGATTTAGTCCCTACCCTCCCCTTCAGTGTTTTGATCACACAGCATTGCCCTTTGATGTGAAGGGCAGTGCTTGTCACTGGCCACTCGGGTGTTTCCAATCTTCCTGGTGGTGGAAACTGAATAAAGATTCGTACACCTTGTGTCTCTCACTGTGTCTCACACCTGCACACACACACACCATGGGTGCTGGGGAATAAATAAGCACTGCACTGCAGTTAGGCGGTAGTGTGGGGCTAAAAAGAAACAAGAGAAAAAAAGGAAAGAAAAACAGGAGTGTCAGACATCTTGTTCAGTCTGAGAAAAAAATCCTCAAGCATTTCTGCTTCAACAAAGTCATCATCAAGATATGAACATTTTCCCACACATCTGCTTTCTGGTCCATTGTCCTACTTTCAACCCAGGTTGCTTTGTTGGTTTAGTTACTTTAGTTAAATCAATTTCTTCAAATGGAAGAGAACCTTGATTGCTGATCAGTGTTTCATTGGTGCATCGTACAATCTAACTGTATATCCAATGTCTGAAGCAACAGCATCGAAACATTCTTACCCTCACACTTCATCCAAATCTATCAAATCTTCCTGCTCATCAAAGTGAATGTCAGAGCAACATTCCAATGTGAATCTCACTTGCCTCAGTGCAAAGTTTAATGATGTTGATTCCCCAGGGCTCAGGGACAGGCCCTGGCTGTTTGTGATTGATATGATTTAGACTTGAATGTAGGAGGACTGATCAGGAACTCCTCAGACAACAGGAAAATTGATGAGTGGTAAACAGTGATGTGGTTAGACTGAGAAGGCCCTGTTTCTATGCTGTAGACCTTTATGACTCTATGACGATGACCTTATGAAGATTATTTTTCTGCACCTCAAATTCAATACATTTCTGATTTTATCTTCTCTCTTCCATCAGAGCCACTAGAAAACTTCCCGACTTCAAAAACGACATCAAAGACTCAGAAATATCGATACTTCCTGATAATAGTTGGACCAATTTACATTAGATTCTGAACAGGGAACATAATAACCATTTTATATTTGCTGAATTGTATAAATGCTGTCTGCTTATCCCGAAACTACCCTTCACTGGACAATGCTAACCTTTCCAGAGCACAGTCTGACAGATCCAAACAAGCTGCTTCTGTTGAGATAGTAAAAGGATGATCCATAATGTCATGTTCCATTTCATTGCAGATACTCCTTGATCTCCTGCTCACTGGACAAAATGACTCCTCAGTATTGCCATTGAGATTTCAAACTGATGATAGTGATGAGTCTGTGACAGGACGTTGAACTGACTTAGATTAGATTCCTCACAGTCTGGAAACAGGCCCTTCGGTCCAACAAGTCCACACCAAACCTCCAAAGAGTAACCCACCCAGACCCATTTGCCATATTTATACCTGAATAATGCACTTAACACTGGTTAATTCACCCTGACCTGCACATCTTTGGACTGTGGGAGCGAGATAGAGCACCCAGAGGAAACCCACACAGACATGGGAGAATGTGCAAACTACACAGACAGTCGCCTGAGGGTAGAATCGAACCTGGGAGCTGATTCTGTCGTTTCACTTCTGTAATTGACATATTCCTCCATTTGAGCTTCAGATTCAACACTTTCAGCCCCCTGCCTCAACAGAAAGATTGATTTCTTAATCACATTTAGAATGTCCACTGAATTAACTAATACCTCATCTGCATCAACCAAAATTTCTTTCAAAGATCTGACTGAATTTTTTATTACAATCCTGCTTGGACAATTTATTTAATGGTCCTGAAAGGAGGTTCCTCTGGGAGTCAGGTTGGCACCTCCATCAGTGTGAGCACATCCTGGCGTCACGCTTTTGTTTTCAGTAACAGTCTGACACAGTCCACTACCACTTGGCAAAGTGGGTCTTCACAAACTGCTACAGGGAGCAAAGCTGCCGCTCTCCGACCTGACACGCCCCACACTGAACAGTACGACTTCTTCCTGGGGCTGGGTCCATGTAAACTCCCTGTTTCTCCATGTCTGTGTTTCCTGTTTTCCTACACGACCTGTCAGAGGAACTTCATGTCCCCCTCCCAGTCTCCCCCGATGAGATCTGGGCAGCATCACTAGCTGATGAACAACTGTCCTTCCTTATCTGCAGGTCCGTGATGGGGCCTCCACTCCCTCATCAGAGTTCTGTTTCTGATACAGTAAAACTGTGGAACAGCTCCAGTTTCAGTGTGAGCTGTCTATGCTGACTGACTTCACTCTGGATCTGTTTCCTGAGCCTCCAATACCGGAAGACAATGATCCTGATTGTTAACTGGGGGCTTCAGCTCTGCAAACATCTGCATGTGGGCTCTGGGCGTGGTCTTTCTTTAGTCTCTACACACAATGGAACAATACTCAGATCCTGTTCTTGTAACTGATCTGTCCATGGAGCACCAACTGGCCTTACTGTGCTTCATAGGGGAGCTGTAACTTGCACTGCCAGTAAATCATTCCCCAGGAGTTATCTTCCTGTCAGATTAAAAACCCTTCATATCTCTCATCCACCCTCTGTACACCAACTCCACTCACAGCAGTCTCCACCTCTGGTCCCTTGGCTGTAGTTAAAGCTCCAATCAAATCATGGGGCCATTTCGTAATGACTCATTCTCATAGATCCCATGTGTTTCCCTCTCAGTACTGACCCTCTGACAGTGTAGCATTCCCTCAGCATTGACCTTCCAATGGTGTGGCACTCCCTTAGTACTGACCCTCTGACAGTGCAGCACTCCCTCAGCAATGACCCTCCGACAGTGCGGCACTCCCTCAGCAATGACCCTCCAACAGTGCGGCACTCCCTCAGCACTGACCCTCCGACAGTGCCCACTCCCTCAGCACTGACCCTCCGACAGTGCCCACTCCCTCAGCACTGACCCTCTGACAGTGCGGCACTCCCTCAGCACTGACCCTCCGACAGTCCAGCACTCCCTCAGCACTGACCCTCCGACAGTGTGTCCCTCCCTCAGCACTGACCCTCCGACAGTGTGTCCCTCCCTCAGCACTGACCCTCCGACAGTGTGTCCCTCCCTCAGCACTGACCCTCTGACAGTGCCCACTCCCTCAGCACTGACCCTCCGACAGTGCGGCACTCCCTCAGCACTGACCCTCCGACAGTGCGGCACTCCCTCAGTACTGACCCACTGACAGTGCGGCACTTCTTCAGCACTGACCCACTCACAGTGCGGCACTCCCTCAGCACTGACCCACTCACAGTGCGGTACTCCCTCAGCACTGACCCTCCGACAGTGCCCACTCCCTCAGTACTGACCCTCCGACAGTGCGGCACTCCCTCAGCACTGACCCTCCGTCAGTGCGGCACTCCCTCAGCACTGACCCTCCGACAGTCCAGCACTCCCTCAGCACTGACCCTCCGACAGTGTGTCCCTCCCTCAGCACTGACCCTCCGACAGTGTGTCCCTCCCTCAGCACTGACCCTCTGACAGTGCCCACTCCCTCAGCACTGACCCTCCGACAGTGCGGCACTCCCTCAGCACTGGCCCTCCGACAGTGCGGCACTCCCTCAGTACTGACCCACTGACAGTGCGGCACTCCCTCAGCACTGACCCACTCACAGTGCGGCACTCCCTCAGCACTGACCCACTGACAGTGCGGTACTCCCTCAGAACTGACCCTCCGACAGTGCCCACTCCCTCAGTACTGACCCTCCGACAGTGCGGCACTCCCTCAGCACTGACCCTCCGACAGTGCGGCACTCCCTCAGTACTGACCCACTGACAGTGCGGTACTCCCTCAGCACTGACCCTCCGACAGTGCCCACTCCCTCAGTACTGACCCTCTGACAGTGCCCACTCCCTCAGTACTGACCCTCTGACAGTGCCCACTCCCTCAGTACTGACCCTCTGACAGTGCGGCACTCCCTCAGCACTGACCCTCCGACAGTGCGGCACTCCCTCAGCACCGACCCTCCGACAGTGCGGCGCTCCCTCAGTACTGACCCTCCGACAGTGCGGCACTCCCTCAGCACTGACCCTCCGACAGGGCCCACTCCCTCAGCACTGACCCTCCGACAGCGTGGCGCTCCTTCATTAATTAAGTATGTCGTATTGTGGTTTTTTAAAAAGCTGCACGGTAAACGAAAGGTTAAAGTGTAATTCTTCACCATGCACAAGATCGAAAAGAAACATGACTTTAGTCAAACGACTTTCCTGTGGCCTTCTCTGATTTCTCTTTGATGACTCCTTGCTGGCATTCAGAGACCAGGAATAAGCATTGCTCCCTCACACGGGGTCTGGAGTCTGCTGTACATCTGAATATAACCCCAAATTACTGAGCTGAAAACCTGCATTTGGAATGCTTCCTGGATTATTTTATTTGACCCTTGAATTTGAACCTCTGATCTCCTGCACAGTTCTCTGTCTCTCAACATTTCAGTTTACTGCGTTTCGGTCTCAAGTTGCTGTCTTTCAAGTCTTCCATGTTGAACTTTGTCCTTCGCAATTGTGATTATTTCATGAACCAAGAACCCTTTGATTTTCTCCAGATTATGAATTACTCAAGGAGAACAAAAGAGACTAAGAGAGACATCTCCTTGACCAGAATTTTATCATTTATAAGCTTTCCAGGTAAAAGCAAACTTCAGCTTCCTGAAAATAATATTTTCAAAAGTTAAACACTGATTTCCTTCTTGAACCGCTGTAGTCCGTGTGCTGTAGGGTAGACCCACAAAGCCCTCAGGGAGAGAATTGTAGCCATTTGATCCAGTGAGTGTGATGGAACGGTGAGGTATTTCCCAGTCAGGATGGGGAGGGGCTTGGAGAGGGATTTGCAGGGGGTGGTATTCCCATGTATCTGTTGCCCTTGTCCTTCTAGATGGAAGTGGTTGTGGGTTTGGAAGGTGCTGTCTGTGGATCTTTGGTGAATTTCTGCAGTGTATCTTGTAGATAGTACACACTGCTGTTACTGAGCGTCGGTGGCGAAATCCAAGTTCTATATTTGCAGATGTGGAACTGACTAACTGCAAAACTGCTCCTGTACCTATCAAGATATTAATGCTTCTGGACACAGCCCCAGCCAGGTCTTTCCCTCAAGTCTTGCAAATTCCATCCACATTTTCACCAAATTGCACTCCTTTATTATTGACTTTATTCATGTTCAGATGTGCTCTCTCATCCTGAGGTGTCTTTCAATACTAAAACTTACATATTCCTACACTGAGTTCCTCAAACACTGTGCCTTGTCCCAAGCTGGTGCCTTGATCTAGCCCCGGTGCTGTACAAAGTGGTGTTACTCCTGTTCCCAGGCACAGAGCTACAATCTTGTTACTATGCAGATTATCATCACTTACAGCCAGGGCCTGTTCCCAAGTGGAATATCCACCCTCTGTAGACCTGCTCCCACCCAAAATCCTGCTCCTCCAATGTTCCTTGTTATCAGTCTCTTCCAGACATTGCTTGCACATCCAAATGCTGGCTAAACTATACACCCATGTGCATTCAGATCGAGGCTTCCCAAACTCCCATCCAGATGCTTCCCCAGTTGGATGTTCCTGTTCCCATCCGGCTGTAGCTGGGAATCTGTCATGTGGCTGTCAGTTTCTGTTGGATCTGTTTGTAGTTGGAAAGCTCGTGCTGGGAGACTGAAGGCTGCAGTGTGGCCAAGGCTTTCTTAAAGTCATCAGGCAGCAGGACAAGCTCCGAGGTCTCAGTGTCCACACCTGGCAGGGTATGGGGAAGAAATCATTGCAGCCATGTATATACACACACACACACACACACACACACACACACACAGAGCCCACTCACCCCCAATATCTACCTCCGAGTGCACAGTCAGTGTGGCACTTTGGGAAATCGACACACTGCTGGAATGCAGGAAAACATGCGCCCAATATATGCACAGCAGGATCCCACAAACAGTAAGGTTAGGCCACTGTTGTAATGTTGCGAGCAATTCTGGTCTCCTTCCTATCGGAAAGATGTTGCCAAACTTGAGAGTGTTCAGAAAAGATTTACAAGGATGTTGCCAGGGTTGGAGGATTTGAGCTATAGGGAGAGGCTGAACAGGCTGGGGCTGTTTTCCCTGGAGTGTCGGAGGCTGAGGGGTGACCTTATAGAGGTTTATAAAAGTATGAGGGGCATGGATAGGATAAATAGACAAAGTCTTTTCCCTGGGTTCGGGGAGTCCAGGACTAGAGGTGAAAATGTGTTGCTGCCTTCCTGAAGAAGGGCTGATGCCCGAAACATCGATTCTCCTGTTCCTTGGATGCTGCCTGACCTGCTGCGCTTTTCCAGCAACACATTTTCAGCTCTGATCTCCAGCATCTGCAGTCCTCACTTTCTCCTCCAGAACTAGAGGGCATAGGTTTAGGGTGAGAGGGGAAAGATATAAAAGAGACCTAAGGGGCAACCTTTTCACACAGAGGGTGGTACGTGTATGGAATGAGCTGCCAGAGGATGTGGTGGAGGCTGGTACAATTACAACATTTAAGAGGCATTTGGATGGGTGTATGAATAGGAAGGGTTTGGAGGGATATGGGCCGGGTGCTGGCAGGTGGGACTAGATTGGGTTGGGATATCTGGTTGGGTCGAAGGGTGTTTTTCCATGCTGTACATCTCTATGACTCTAACTGAAATGACAGATATTTCTTTTTTAAAAGGTTTCACTGGTTGATACCAGAAGCCTTTACCTCTAGAAGGCAGGGCAGCACCCCCTCTCTATACCACTGGGAGTCTCAGTCTGCTGTTTGGAAGGAGATTATCCCCCTCCCCCTTCTGCCCCTGAACACAATGTGTTCTTCACTCCACTTCAGCCATTGCACACTTGCTCCTGGAACACCGGATCACCTCCCCATATTCCTGGGTCACAGCCAGGTTATATTACTCCTGGCTCAGTGAAACTGCCTCAATGGCCTGTCCTGGCCTTGAGCAGCAGATCCAACAGACTGCATGGCCTCCTCCTGGACCTGAGAAGCAGCTCAATGGGGGGTACTGACCTACTCGTATGTCTCTAAAATGATATCGGTGAGTGTATCCTGTATCCTCTTTGACAATAGGTCAGGTCCCAGAGTACGGGAGAATAGCCAGAGCTGTCCCATTGTTTAAGAAGGGTAGCAGGGATCATCCAGGGAATTATAGGGTAGCAGGGATCATCCAGGGAATTATAGGGTAGCAGGGATCATCCAGGGAATTACAGGCCTATGAGCCTTGCAGTCTCCCTACCTCAGTGGTAGGGAAATCACTGGAAAAGACTCTCAGGGACAAGGTCTACATGTGTTTCGAAGCACATGGTTGTATTAGCAATAGACAGCATGGTTTTGTGCTGGGGAGGTTGAACCTCACTAACTTAATTGAGGTTTTTGAGGAGGTGACAAAGATGGTTGATGAGGGAAAAGCAGCTGATGTTGTCCACATGGATTTCAGTCAAGCTTTTGACAAGGTCCCTCATGGCAGACTGGTACAAAAGGTGAAGTCACATGGTATCAGGGGTGAGCTGGAGACAGAACTGGCTTAGTCACAGGAGATAGAGGGTAGGGGTGGAAGGGCTGTGACTCACAGGGATCACTGCTGGGACCTCTGCTGGAAATGATTTAGAGGAAAACGTGGTGGTCTAATTAGTGAGGTTGTGGAGTTGCAGATAGTGAGGAGAATTGTCAGGGGATACAGCAGGATATAGATCAGTTGGAGGCATGGGCAAAAAAATGGCAGGTGGTGTTTAATCCGGACAAATGTGGGGTGATGCATTTTGGAAGGTCAAGTACAGGTGGAAATTATACAGTGAACGACAGAACCCTTAGGTCTGTTGGTATGTAGAGGGATCTGGGTGTGCAGATCCACAGGCCACTGAAGGTGGTAGTGCAGCTAGATAAGGGAGTAACAAAAGGCTTATGGCACGCTTACCTTCATTGGAAAGGGGCAGTGAGTCTAAGGGTAGACAAGTTATGCTGCAACTTTATAGATCTTCAGATGGGCTGTTTTCACTGGAGTGCAGGAGGTTGTGGGAGGACCTGATAGGAGTTTATATGATTGTGAATGGCTTGGATAGAGTGGAAAGTATGAGGCTTTTTCCCAGGGTGGAAGGGTCAGCTACTAGGGGACACAGGTTCAAAGTGCGAGGGGGTGGGGAAGCTTAAAAGAGATGTGCGAGGCAGGTTTTTCCACACAGAGGGTGGTGAGTGCCTGGACGTACTGCCAGAGAAGGGGATGGAAACAGACACAACAGCAGCACTCAAGGAACACTTGGACAAATACATGAACAAGGAGGGAATAGGGAATATGGATCCTGTAAGCAAAGAGAGTTTTAGTATGGAAGACAAAAACGGTATCGGCATACTCTTAGAAGGTAGAAGGGCCTGTTCGTGTGCTGTATTGTTGCTCAACATGGGCCCACTTCAGGATAAAAGAGGGAACTTGGGGGAAGAGGATGTGGGTGCGATCCTAAAGGAGTACTTTAGGATCACACGGGGATGTGTGAGGTGGTGCACTTTGGGAGATTAAATGTTTAGGAAATGTATTTAGTTAATGGCAGGACCCTGAACAGCATTGATGTACAGAGGGATCTTGGGGTTGCAGTCCCTAGCTCCCTGAAAGTGGCCACACGGGTAGACAGGGTGATAAAGGAAGTGTTCGGCACGCTTGCCTTTATTGGTCAGGGAACTGAGGACATGTTGCAGCTTGATAAGACTTTGGTTAGGCCACACTTAGAATACTGCATTCAATTCTAGTCACTACATTATAGGAAGGATGTGGAGGCTTTGGAGAGGGTACATAAGAGGTTTACAGAATGCTGCCTGAATTAGAGAGCTCAAAACACTCAAGGTTATTTTCTTAGAGCAGCGGAGACCGAGGGGAGACTTTACAGAAGCCAATAAAATTAATAGATGCATGGATAGTATTAAAGTTCAGAATCTTTTCCCCAGTCTAAAACTGGAGGGGCACGCATTTAAGGTGAGAGGGAAAGTTCAAAGGAGATGTGAGGGGGCAAGTTTTTTTTAAAAGAGTGATAGGAGTGTGGAACACACTGCCAGGGGTGGTGGTGGAGGCAGGTACAATAGGGGCATTTAAGATAAACACATGAAAATGCAAGGAATGGAGAGATATGGATGGACTAAGGGCAGGCAGAAGGGATTAGTTTGATTTGGTGTCAGGTTCAGCACAACATCGTGGGCTACAGGGCCCACTGCCATTCTGTACTATGCTGTGTTCCCTTTAGAATGAAATGTAGGAGCATCAAGCCCAGAGAACCCTGGATGGTCAGGAATATTCAGGACTGGATAAACAGGAAAAAGACAGGCTTTTAACAAAGGAAGCAAAACTATGGAGGCTCCAGAGGAGTACAGAAGGTGCAGAGAGAAGGAGGAGAGCAAAGAGGGGGCATGAGAACACTGGTGAGCAAGGTTAGGGAGCATTCCAAAATATTCAATATCAACGAAGAGGATAACCAGGGAAGGGATAGGTCCTATTAGGGACCAAGAGGGTATTCGGTGCATGGAGCCAGAGGCCACCGGTACAATTTTAAACAAGTGTTTCACACCTGGCTTTACTCAGGAGGAGGAGGGGCAGAGCGTAGGTACAGAATCCGAGAAGGGGACAGAGGATCTTGAGCAGTCTAATACTGGGAGTGAAAAGGTTTTTGGGGTTTTGGCAGGTGAAAAATGGACAAATCCCCAGATCTGGAGCAGGTGTAACCCAGGCTGCTGTAGGTGGTGAGGGAGGAAATTATCCAAATGTTCAATTCCTCTCTGGGCACAGAGAAGCTGTCAGAGGACTGGAGGACAGCTAATGTGGTTCCCCTTTACAAGGAGAGTGGGAGAGAAACCAGGGGATTACAGGGCAATGGGTCTCACATCAGTGGGAGGGAAATTACTGGAGAGAATTCTGAAGGAGAGCATTAATCTCCACTTGGAGAGGCAAGGTTTGCTCAGGGATAGTCAGCACGGCTTTGTCAGAGGGAGGTCATGCTGAACAAATCTGGTGGAATGTTTCAAGGTGGTTACCAGGTGTGTAGATGTGGATAGCGCAGTTAATCTGGATTTTAGCGCGGCCCCACAGGGAAACTGATACAGAAGGTAAAAGCTGATGGGATTCAGCGTAACTTGGCAAATTCGAACCAGAATTAGCTCCAAGACAGGAGACAGAGGGGGGTGGTAGAAGGCTGTTTGTGTGATTAGAGCCCAGTGTGCAGTGGTGGCCCACAGGGATCTGTGCTGGGTTTATTTGTTATTCATTGATGGGATGCATAGGATAGGGAAGGAAACTGCAGGGACAGACACTCTTCAAATGTGGAGCTTATTCAAGGAACAGCTACTGCAGGTCCTTGATAAGTATACACCTATGAGGCAGGGAGGGAGTTGTCAAGAGAGGGGGCCTTGGTTTCCTCAGGAAGATGAAGCTCTTGTCAAGGAGGAAGAGGAAGGCTGATGTGAGGATGAGGCATGAAGGCTCAGTTAGGGGGATTGAGAGTTATAAGTTAGCCAGAAAAGACCTAAAGAGAGGGCTAAGAAGAGCCAGGAGGGGACATGAGACATTGTTGGTCAAGGAAAACCCTAAGGCCTTCTATAGGTATATCAGGAATAAAAGAATGACTAGAGTAAGATTAGGGTCAATCAAAGACAGTAGTGGAAAGTTGTGCTTGGAATCAGAGGACATAGGGGAAGCGCTTAAGGAATACTTTTTGTCAGTATTCACATTGCAGAAGGGCAATGTTAGTGAGAATACAGAGATACAAGATTAGATGGGATTGAGGTTGACAAAGAAGAAGTCTTAGCAATTTTGGAAGATCTGAAAATAGATAAGACCCCTGGGCCGGATGGGATTTTTCCTTGAATTCTTTGGGAAGCTAGGGAGGAGATTGCAGACCCTTTGGATTTGATCTTTATGTCGTCATTGTCTACAGGAGTAGTGCCAGATGACTGGAGGATAGCAAATGTTGTTTCCTTGTTCAAGAAGGGGAGTAGAGACAACTCTGGCAATTATAGGCCAGTGAGCCTTACTTCAGTTGTGGGTAATTAGAAAAGGTTATAAGAGATAGGATTTATAATCATCTGGAAAGGAATAAGTTGATTGGGGATAGTCAACATGGTTTTGTGAAGGGTAGGTCATGTCTCACAAATCTTATTGAGTTCTTTGAGATGGTGACCAAACAGGTGGATGAGGGTAAAGTGGTTGATGTGCTGTATATGGATTTCCGTAAGGTGTTTGATAAGGGTCCCTACGGTAGGCTATTGTACAAAATACGGAGTTTTGGGACTGAAGGTGATTTAGCAGTTTGGATCAGAAATTGGCTTGCTGAAAGAAGACAGAGGGTGGTGGTTGATGGGAGATGTTCATCTTGGAGCTCAGTTACCAGTGGTGTACTGCAAGGATCTGTTTTGGGGCTACTGTTGTTTGTCATTTTTATAAATGATCTGGAGTTAGGCGTAGAAGGATGGGTTAGTAAATTTGCAGATGACACTAAGGTAGGCAGAGTGGTGGATAGTGCTGAAGGATGTTGTGGGTTACAGAGGGACATAGATAAGCTGCAGAGCTGAGTTGAGAAAGTGGCAAGTGGAGTTTAATGTGGAAAAGTGTGAGATAGTTCACTTGGGAAGAAGTAACAGAAATGCAGAGTACTGGGCTAATGGTAAAATTCTTGGTCGTGTAGATGAACAGAGAGATCTCGGTATCCTGGGACACAGATCCCTGAAAGTTGCCACCCAGGTTGAAAGGGTTATTCAGAAAGCATGTGGGGTGTTTATTGGTAGGGGGATTGAGTTTCAGAGCCAAGAGGTCATTCTTCATCTGGACAAGACACTGGTCAGGCTGCACCTGGAGTATTGTCTGCAGTTCTAGTCATCGCACATTATCGGAAAGATGTGGAAGCTTTGGAAAGGGTTCAGAGGAGATTTACCAGGATGTTGCCTGGTTCGGAGGGAAGGTCTTAGAGGAAAGGCTGAGGGAACTTGAGGCTGTTTTTGTTGGAGAGAAGAAGGTTGAGAGGTGACTTAATCGAGACGTGTAAGATAATCAGAGGGTTAGATAGTGAGAGCCTTTTTCCTCAGATGGTGATGGTTAGCACAAGGGGACATAGCTTTAAATTGAGGGGTGATAGATATAGGACTGATAGTGGGGGTAGTTTCTTTACTCAGAGAGTAGTAGGGGTGAGGAATGGCCTGCCTGCAACAGTAGCAAACTCGCCGACAGCAAGAAGATTTAAACGGGCATTGGACATACATATGGATAATGATTGAGCAACGTAGGTTAGATGGACATCAGATTATTTTCAGAGCTCGGTGCAACATTGAGGGCCAAAGGGCCTGTACTGCGCTGTAACGTTCGATGTCAGCATCAGTAGGTAAGGATGGCAGATTTGTGGCCCTAAAGGACATTCATAAATCAGATGAGATTTTCTGACAATCAGCAATGGTGTCATGGTCATCAGGAGACTCTTGATTCCAGACTTTTATTGAATTCAAATTCCAGCAACTGCCCTGGTGGGATTCCAATGCAGGTTTCTTAATAGTCGAGCGATAATACAATGGCCATCGTATACTCCCTTGTCCATTATTGTACTTGAAGGAAAGATGATACTGTCCCAGTCAGGATGGGGAGGGGCTTGGAGGGGAACTTGCAGGGGGTGGTGTTCCTGCTGCCCTTGTCCTTCTAGATGGAAGTGATCTTGGGTTTGGAAGGTGCTGTCTGAGGATCTTTGGTGAATTTCTGCAGTGCATCTTGTAGACAGTACACACTGCTGCTACTGAGCGTCGGTGGGGGAGGGAGTGGGTGTTTGTGGATGTGGTGCCAATCAAGCGGCTGCTTTCTCCTGGATGGTGTTGAGCTTCTTGAGTGTTGTTGGAGCTTCCCCCATCCAGGGCAAGTGGGGAGTATTCCCTCACACTCCTGACTTGTATCTTGTAGATGGTGGACAGGCTTTGGGGAGTCAGGAGGGGAGTTACTCACCGCAGTATTCCCAGCCTCTGACCTGCTCTTGGAGCCGCTGTGTTTATGTGGTGAGTCCAGTTCAGTTTCTGGTCAATGGTAACCCCCAGGATATTGATAGTGGGGGATTCCGTGATGGTGACACCAGTGAATGTCAAGGATCAATGGTTGGATTGTTCGTTACTGGAGACCGTCATAGCCTGGCATTTGTGTGTGCGAATGTTACTTGTCATTTGTCAGCCCAAGCCTGGAGATTGTCCAGATCTTGTTGCATTTGGACTTGGACTTGGACTGCTGCAATATCTGAGGATGGTACTAAACACTGTAATCATCAGTAAACATCCCCACCTCTGACCTTATGACAGAGGGAAGGTGATTGATGAAGCAGCTGAAGATGGTTGGCCCTAGGACCCTCCCCTGAGGGACTCCTGCAGAGGTGTCCTGGAGCTGAGATGACTGACCCTCCAACAACCACAACCATCTTCCTCTGGGCCAGGTGTGACTCTAACCAGCGGAGAGTTTGCTCCTGATGCCCATTGATTCCAGTTTTGCCCGGGCTCCGTGATGCCACACTCGGTCGAATGCAGCCTTGATATCAAGGGCTGTCCCTCTCCCCTCCCCTCTGGAATCCAGCTCTTTTGTCCATGTTTGACCCAAGGCTGGAATGAGGTCAGGAGCTGGGTGACCCTGGGGGAACCCAAACTGGGCGTCACTGAGCAGGTTATTGCTGAGTGGGTGCTGCTTGATAGCTCTGTTCCTGACCCCTTCCATCACGTTACTGAGGATCGAGGGGAGGCGGTGGAATGTTCCTCCTGCAGGATGTTTGAGGTAGGGGTGACCACCGATACTCCTGCCGACTTCGTGTGCAGGAAATGCAGTCAGATCCTGATCCTCACCGAACGAGTTAGGGAACTGGAACTGGAACTGGATGAGCTGAGGATTATTAGAGAGGCTGAGAGGGTGATCGATAGAAGCTACAGGGACATAGTTACGCCAGAGAACAGAGGTAGCTGGGTAACAGTTAGAGGTGGGAAGGGGAAGAAACAGGCAGTGCAGGGTTCCCCTGTAGTCGTTCCCCTAAAAAATAAGTATGCAGCTTTGGAAACTGTTGGGGGGGACAGCCTTGCAGGTGTAAGCTGCAGTGAAGGGGTCTGTGGCTCTGAGATTCAGAAGGGAAAGGGGGAGAAGAAGAGAGCGCTAGTTATAGGGGACTCTCTAGTTAGAGGGACGGACAGGCGGTTCTGTGGACATGGGCGAGACTCTCGGATGGTTTGTTGCCTCCCGGGTGCTAGGGTCCGAGATGTCTCGGACCGTGTCTTCAGAATCCTTAAGGGGGAGGGTGTGCAGCCAGAAGTCGTGGTACACATTGGCACCAACGACATAGGTAGGAAGAGGGGCGGGGAGGTCATTCAAGAGCTCAAGGAGTTGGGCTGGAAGCTAAAAGCTAGGACAGACAGAGTCGTCATCTCTGGGTTGTTGCCGGTGCCACGTGACAGAGAGGCAAAGAATAGGGAGAGAGTGCAGTTGAACACGTGGCTGCAAGGATGGTGTAGGAGGGAGGGCTTCAGATATTTGGACAATTGGACTGCATTCTGGGGAAGGTGGGACCTGTATAAACAGGACGGGTTGCACCTGAACCAGAAGGGCACCAATATCCTGGGGGGTAGGTTTGCTAGCACTCTTCGGGGGGGTTTAAACTAATTTGGCAGGGGGATGGGATCCGGACTTGTAGTCCAGCAAGTAAGCTAGCTGTGTGTCAGGATGTCCAAGACTGTAGGGAGGCTGTGGAGAAGGTAGCACTGACAGGGACTACTTGCGGACACAGAGATGGGCTCAAGTGCGTATACTTCAATGCAAGGAGTATCAGAAATAAGGTGGGTGAACTTAAGGCGTGGATCGGTACCTGGGACTACGATGTTGTAGCCATCACGGAAACATGGATAGATGAGGGACAGGAATGGCTGTTGGAGGTTCCTGGTTACAGATGTTTCAGTAAGATTAGGGAGGGTGGTAAAAAAGGAGGGGGGGTGGCATTGCTAATTAGAAATGGTATAACGGCTGCAGAAAGGAAGTTTGAGGGAGATCTGCCTCTGGAGGTAGTATGGGCTGAAGTCAGAAATAGGAAAGGTGCAGTCACCTTGTTGGGTGTTTATTATAGGCCCCCCAATAGCAGCAAAGATGTGGAGAAACAGATTGGGAAACAGATTTTGGAAAGGTGCAGAAGCCACAGGGTCGTAGTCATGGGCGACTTCAACTTCCCAAATATTGATTGGAAGCTCTTTAGATCAAGTAGATTGGATGGGGCGGTGTTTGTGCAGTGTGTCCAGGAAGCTTTTCTAACGCAGTATGTAGATTGTCCAACCAGAGGGGAGGCCATATTGGATTTGGTACTCGGTAACGAACCGGGACAAGTGGTGGGCTTGTTAGTGGGTGAACATTTTGGTGATGGCGACCACAATTCTGTCACTTTCACCTTGGTTATGGAGAGGGATAGGTGCACACAACAAGGAAGTTTTTACAATTGGGGGAAGGGAAATTACGATGCTGTAAGACAGGATTTGAGGAGCATACGTTGGGAGCATAGGCTGTCAGGGAAGGATGTGGTGGAAATGTGGGACTTTTTCAAGGAGCAGATACGACGTGTCCTTGATATGTATGTACCGATCAGGCAGGAAAGAAATGGTCGTGTGAGGGAGCCTTGGTTGACGAGGGAGGTTGAATGTCTAGTAAAGAGGAAGAAGGAGGCTTACATAAGGTTGAGGAAACAAGGTTCAGACAGAGCAGTGGAGGGATACAGGATAGCCAGAAGGGACCTGAAGAAAGGGATTAGGAGAGCTAAGAGAGGGCATGAAAAATCCCTGGCGGATAGGATCAAGGATAACCCCAAGGCATTCTATGCGTATGTGAGAAACCTGAGAATGACGAGAACGAGGGTAGGTCCGATCAAG
This sequence comes from Chiloscyllium punctatum, assembly GCF_047496795.1. Lineage (NCBI taxonomy): Eukaryota > Metazoa > Chordata > Chondrichthyes > Orectolobiformes > Hemiscylliidae > Chiloscyllium > Chiloscyllium punctatum. Next base: position 2,395,855 of record NC_092741.1, read on the forward strand.
GACAGTGGTGGGAGACTGTGTATTGAGTCGGAAGAGATAGGAGAGGTCTTGAACAAGTACTTCTCTTCAGTATTTACGAACGAGAGGGACTGTATTGTTGAAGAGGAGAGTGTGAAACGGACTGATAAGCTAGAAGAGATATCTGTTAGGAAGGAAGATGTGTTGGACATTTTGAACAACTTGAGGATAGACAAGTCCCCCGGGCCTGACGGGATATATCCTAGGATTATGTGGGAAGCAAGAGAGGAAATTGCAGTACCGTTGGCAATGATCTTCTCGTCTTCACTGGCAACGGGGGTGGTACCAGGGGACTGGAGAGTAGCGAATGTTGTGCCCCTGTTCAAAAAAGGGAATAGGGATAACCCCGGGAATTACAGGCCAGTTAGTCTTACTTCTGTGGTAGGCAAAGTAATGGAAAGGGTACTGAGGGATAGGATTTACGAGTATCTGGAACGGCACTGCTTGATTAGGGACAGCCAGCACGGATTTGTGAAGGGTAGGTCTTGCCTTACAAGTCTTATTGAATTCTTCGAGGAGGTGACCAAGCATGTGGATGAGGGTAGAGCAGTGGATGTAGTGTACATGGATTTTAGTAAGGCATTTGATAAGGTTCCCCATGGTAGGCTTATGCGGAAAGTCAGGAGGCATGGGATAGAGGGAAATTTGGCCAATTGGATAGAAAACTGGCTAACCGGTCGAAGTCAGAGAGTGGTGGTAGATGGTAAATATTCAGCATGGAGTCCAGTTACAAGTGGAGTTCCGCAGGGATCAGTTCTGGGTCCTCTGCTGTTTGTAATTTTTATTAATGACTTAGATGAGGGAGTCGAAGGGTGGGTCAGTAAATTTGCAGATGATACAAAGATAGGTGGAGTTGTGGACAGTGAGGAGGGCTGTTGTCGGCTGCAGAGGGACTTAGATATGATGCAGAGCTGGGCTGAGGAGTGGCAGATGGAGTTCAACCCTGCCAAGTGTGAAGTTGTCCATTTTGGAAGAACAAATAAGAATGCGGAATACAGGGTTAATGGTAGGGTTCTTGGTCAGGTGGAGGAACAGAGGGATCTTGGGGTCTATGTACATAGATCTTTGAAGGTTGCCACTCAGGTGGATAGAGTTTGTAAGAAGGCCTATGGAGTATTATCGTTCATTAGCAGAGGGATTGAATTCAAGAGTCGTGAGGTGATGTTGCAGCTGTACAGGACTTTGGTTAGGCCACATTTGGAGTACTGTGTGCAGTTCTGGTCGCCTCACTTTAGGAAAGATGTGGAAGCTTTGGAGAGGGTGCAGAGAAGATTTACCAGGATGTTGCCTGGAATGGAGAGTAGGTCATACGAGGATAGGTTGAGAGTTCTCGGCCTTTTCTCGTTGGAACGGCGAAGGATGAGGGGTGACTTGATAGAGGTTTATAAGATGATCAGAGGAATAGATAGAGTAGACAGTCAGAAACTTTTCCCCGGGTACAACAGAGTGTTACAAGGGGACATAAATTTAAGGTGAAGGGTGGAAGGTATAGGGGAGATGTCAGGGGTGGGTTCTTCACCCAGAGAGTGGTGGGGGCATGGAATGCGCTGCCCGTGGGAGTGGTAGAGTCAGATTCATTGGCGACCTTTAAGCGGCATTTGGATAGGTACATGGATGGGTGCTTAATCTAGGATAGAAGTTCGGCACAACATCGTGGGCCGAAGGGCCTGTTCTGTGCTGTATTGTTCTATGTTCTATGATGGGGGGGGTAATTGGCCGGGTTGGATCTGTCCTGCTTTTTATATACAGGACATACCTGGGCAATGTTCCACATTGTCGGGTAGATGCCAGTGTTGTAACTGTACTGGAACAACTTGGCTGGGGGAGAGCAAGTTCTGGAGCACACGTCTTCAGTCCTATTGCTGGTAAACAGATTATGGAACGATGTAGAGGCAATAGGGTAGTGGTGATGGGAGATTTTCCCAACACTGACTGGGATACACTTAGCGTCAGAGGTCTGGATGGAGTAGAGTTTGTTAGAAGCGTCCAGGAGAGTTTTCTAGAACAGTGTGTCAATAGTCCGACGAGGGAAGGGGCCATATTGGACCTGGTACTGGGGAACGAGCCAGACCAGGTGGGAGAAGTTGCAGTGGGGGATTTCTTTAGGAACAGTGACCACAATTCTGTACGTTTTGGAATACTCGTAGATAAAGAAGAGAGTGGTCCTGAGGGAAGAGTACTAAACTGGGCCAAGGCTAATTATATCAAAATTAGGCAGGACTTGGGAAATGTGGATTGGACACAGCTATTTGAAGGGAAGTCCATATTTGAGATGCGGGAGGCTTTCAAAGATAGGTTAAAGATAGTGCAGGATAGGTATGTCCCGTTGAAGGCAAAGGATAGGAAGGGCAAGATTCATGAACCGTGGATGACAGGAGGAATTGTATGACTAGCCAAGAGGAAAAGGGAAGCATACATAAGGTCCAGGCAGCTAAGAACAGAACGGGCCCTGGAGGAATATCGGAAGAGTAGGACAAGTCTTAATCAAGCGGGATAAAAGGGGTCATGAAATAACTTTAGTGAGAAGAATTAAGGAGAATCCCAAAGCATTTTATTCTTATACAAGAAGCAAGTGGGTAACTAGAGAAAGGATTGGTCCACTAAAGGATAATGAAGGAAGGCTGTGTGTCGAACCTGAGAGAATGGGTGAGATTCTGAATGATTACTTGGCATCAGTGTTCACTGAGGAGAGGGACATGATGAATGTTGAGATTAGAGATAGAAGTTTGATTAGTCTGGATCACGTTGACATAAGTAGGGAAGAGGTGTTGGGTAGGCTAGAGGTTATTAAGGTGGACAAATCCCCAGGACCGGATGGGATCTATCCCAGGAGGTGAGAGAGGAAATAGCTGGGGCCTTGACAGATATCTTTGTGACATCCTTAAACACAGATGACGTGCCGGAGGACTGGAAGGTTGCTCATGTTGTCCCCCTGTACAAGAAGGGTAGTAGGGATATTCCGGGGTAACTACAGACCGGTGAGCCTGATGTCGGTGGTGGGAAGTTGCTGGAGAAGGTACTGAGGGATAGGATCTATTTATATTTGGAAAAGAATGGGCTTATCAGTGATAGGCAACATGGTTTTGTGTGGGGGAGATCGTGCCTTAATAGAGTTCTTCGAGGAAGTGACCAAGTTGATAGATGAAGGAAGGGCTGTTGATGTCATGTACGTGGACTTTAGTAAGGCATTTGAGAAAGACTAATGGAGAAAGTGAAGTCACATGGTGTGCAGGGTGTTCTAGCTCGGTGGATAAGGAACAGGAGACAGAGAGTAGTAGTTGAAGGAATGTCTCAAAATGGAGAAAGGTGACCAGTGGTGTTCCACAGGGGTCAGTATTGGGGCCACTGTTGTTTGTAATATACATAAATGATCTGGAAGAGGGCACTGTTGGTATGATCAGGCAAGTTTGCAGATGACACGAAGATTGGTGGAGTAGCAGAAAGCATAAGGGACTGTCAGAGAATACAGGAGGATATAGATAGACTGGAGAGTTGGGCAGAAAAGTGGCAGATGGAGTTCAATCCAGACAAATGAGAGGTGATGCATTTAGGTAAGTCTAAGTCTACAGCGAATTATACAATGAATGGAAGAGCCTTTGGAAAAGTTGATGGGCAGAGAGATTTGGAAGTACAGGTCCATTGTACCCTGAAGGTTACTGCACAGGTGGATAGAGTGGTCAAGAAGGCATATGGTATGCTTGCCTTCATCAGAGGGGTATTGAGTATAAGAGCTGGCAGGTCATGTTAAAATTGTACAAGACATTGGTTTGGCCGCATTAGAATACTGTGTACAGTTCTGGTCGCCACATTACCAAAAGGATGTGGACGCTTTGGAGAGGGTGCAGAGAAGGTTTACGAGGATGTTGCCTGGTATGAAGGTGCTAGCTATGAAGAGAGGTTGAGTAGGTTAGGTTTGTTTTCACTAGAAAAAAGGAGATTGAGGGGGGACCTGATTGAGGTTTACAAAATCATGAAGGGTATAGACAGGGTGGATAGAGACAAGCTTTTTCCCAGGGTGAAGGATTCCATAACGAGAGATCACGCTTTCAAGGTGAGAAGTGCAAAGTTTAAGGGGGATACACGCGGCAAGTACTTCACACAGAGGGTGGTGGGTGTCTGGAACGCGTTGCCAGCAGAGGTGGTAGAGGCAGGCTCGGTAGATTCATTTAGATGCATTAGGACAGATGCATGAGTAGGTGGGGAGCAGAGGGATACAGATGGTTAGGAATTGGGCGACAGGTTTAGACAGTGATTTGGATTGGCTCAGGCTTGGAGGGCCGAAGGGCCTGTTTCCTGGGCTGTAAATTCTCTTTGTTCTTTGAATGTTGTCAGGGCCCATTGCCTTTACAGTATCCAGCGTCTCCAACCGTTTCTTAATATCACGTGGAGTGACCCGAATTGGCTGGAGCCTGGTATCTGTGACCCTGGGGACCACTGGAGGAGGCTGAGATGGATCATACACTCGGCACTTCAGACTGAAGATTACTGTGAAAGTTTCAGCTTTCTCCTTTCCCCTGATGTGCTGGGCTCCTCCATCATTGAGGTGGGGGGGGGGGGGGGAGATTTGTGGAGCCTCCTCCCCCAGTGAGTTGTTTAACTGCCCACCCCATTCACACCTGGATGTGGCAGGACTGCAGACCTTAGATTGGGGATGGTGGTTGTGGGATCCCTTAGCTCTGTCTACCACTTGCAGCTTATGCTGTTTGGCAAGTCATCCTGTTTGGTATCTTCACCAGACTGGCACCTCATCGTCAGGTCTGCCTGATGCTGCTCCCAGCATGTTCCCCCCCCCATTGACTTGAGGTGTATAAGATTGTGAGGGGTATGGACAGGGTAAATGGAAAGCAGCTGTACCTTTAGTTGAAGGGCCATAATTTTAACCTGAAAGACAGAGATTTTGAGGGGATTGGAGGAAAACTGCTTTCACCCAGAGTCATGCACACCTGGAATACACTGCCTGGGCTGGAAACCTCACAACCTTTAAAAAGGACGGGGATGAACACTTCACGTGTCATAACATTCAGGGCTTTGGGATCTAGTGCTGGAAAGCTGATTAATGCAGATAGATTGGCAAAGACTGGATGGGCCGAAGGGGCCTCTTGTCTGCTGCATGACTAATCCCTACATCCCACAGTATGTAAGGAAGTGCCTTAAGGTCACCTTCCAAGATTCTATAGACCGTGGAATAGTTCTGGAATGTTGGAGGATCTCATATGTTGTCCAATTTTGTAAAAAGGGAGGCAGAGAGAAAACTGGGAATTACAGCCAAGTGAGTCTGACCTCAGCGGTGGGAAAAATGCGATAGTCTATTATGTAAGATATAACAGCTCAGCCCTTGGAAAACCTTTGTGACAAAAAGACAAGGTTTTTGACAATGTCCCGTATGAGAGATCAATGTGTGACATTAAATCACATGGGATTAGGGGGCAGTGTACTGACATGGATAGTGAGCTGGTTAGCAGACAGGAAACAAAGAGTAGGAATAAACGGGTCTGGTTCCAAGCAGCAGGCAGTGACGAGTGGGATAGCGCAGGGATCAGTGGGATACCGCGGGGATCAGTGGGATACGGCGGGGATCAGTGGGATACCGCGGGGACCCACAGGGATCGGTGCTTGGACCCTGCTATCCACAATATACATGAATGATGTCGGTGGGGGAACTAAATGTAATCTCTGCAGGTTTACAGACAGCACAAAGCTGGGTGGGAGGGTGAGCTGTGAGGAACATGCAGAGATGTCTCAGTGGGATTTGGACAGGCTGAGGGAGTGGGGAAATACATGGGAGATGCAGGATAATGTGGATAAATGTGAGGGGTTGGGGGGGGGGGGGGAGGGTCAGGAGGCAGATGATGATCTGAATGGGGACAGATTGGGAAAGGGGCAGGGGCAATGGCACCTGGGTGTCCTTGTACCCCAGTCTCTGAAAGTAAGCGTGCAGGTACAGCAGGCAGTGAGGAAGGGAAATGGGATGTGGGCCTTTATAGGGAGAGGATTCGAGTCCAGGAGCAGGGAGGTCTTGCTGCAATTATACAGGGCCTTGGGGAGACCACACCTGGAGTATTGTGGACAGGTTTGGTCTCCTTATCTGAGGAAGGATGTTCTGGTGATGGAGGGAGGGCAGCGAAGGGTTACCAGACTGATTCCTGGGAGGGCAGGGCTGATGGATGGAGAGAGACTGGATCAGTTAGGAATTATATTCACTGGAGTTTAGAACATAGAACATTACAGTGCAGGAGTTCAGGAGATTGAGGGGTGAATCTCATAAAAACCTGTCAGATTGGTATGACAGGTCGGCGCAACATCGAGGGCCAAAGGGCCTGTCCTGCGCTGGAATGTTCTATGTTCTTAAATCTGTAAAAAGGGCCTGTCCAAACAGGACACCCCAGGGTAAACACAGGAAGGATAGTCCTGATGACCAGGAAGTCCAGAACCAGGGGCACAGTCTAAGGAAATGGGGCGAGCCAATTAGGAGGGAGAGCAATGGGAATGTCTTTACCCAGAGTGTGGGGGAGGGAGGAGGTGGGGGGGGGGGGGGGTGGGGGGTGGCTGTGGAATTCTCTGATCCAGAATGTGGTTGAGCCCATAACATTGAATGCTTTCAGGAAGGAGTTAGATTTTGTGTTTTGGCTAAAGAGATCAAAGGTTAGGCGGAGAAAGCAGGAACAGGGGACTAAATTGGACAGCAGTGATATGGTCACATGGAGTGTTGCCACAGACTCGAAGAACTGGACAGTCGATACATATTCCTGTTTTGGTTCACCCAGCATCTCAGCCAGGCCCACAGGGGCCAACTGGACCTCCCAGTCACCACCCACTTCAATTCCCTCAACCATTCCATTTCAGACATGGGAAATGGGGTGATGGGATGGTGGGGATGAGGGTGTGGTGGTTGGGGTTGGGGAGAATGGGGTGGTGGGGGTGCGTTATGGTGTGGGGGGCAATGGGGTAGAGAGGGCAATGGGGTGCGGGGGGGGTTGGATTGAGACAAACCTTGCTGGATGTGGCTGATCTTGCGTTTGAGGGCTGCCATCATGGCGTCAGAGCAGAGGGAGTATAGGTCAGCACCAGTCAGATAGGCTGGGCACTGTTCCACCACATGCTTCAGGCTCACACTGGGGTGTAACGTGAACCTGCCAAGGAAAACAGTGGGCTCAGCAAAGCACAGATATCCACACAAACACTACCTGCTTCCAACCCCTCTCCTTTCTAAACTCTCCGCCTGGTGCCTGTGCTTGCCCTCTAACCCTGGGCATGACCTCCAACCCCACCTCCCAGGGGTAGCCTTCCAACTCACTTTCCTATTATTTACTA